>NC_083340.1:146975175-147279905 GCF_019175385.1 Lycium barbarum
TTTTGGCTTCTGTGGTTATTTCTGTTAATGGTATTCTTGATTTATTATGAATTCTTGATTGAAAATACTGACTCTTTTTTGCTGTGGGGTTTCTTGATTTTTAGCTCAGAAAAAAGCTATGGCAACAACTCAACTGACTACATCATCCATATTTGCTAAGGGATTTGTATCCTTTGAAGGGCTTAGGTCTACAAGTAATGTAAATATTGCATCTTTTGCTCCTTTGAAACAAAATGGAAGGTTGTTTAGTGGACTTATTGTTAAGGCTGCAACTTCTGTATCCCCTAAGGTATATAATTTGGTTTGTTTACTCTATAGTTCTTGTTTTATTTCATTATTATTTCAGTTAGCTAGAGTAGTTTGAGTTATGCTTTTATATATTTTGCCATGACTTTTTATATTGCTTTGAGTTGTTTATCTTTGTGCCGAGGGTATTCCGGAAACAACCTGTCTACCTCCCAAGGTAGGAGTAAGGTTTGCGTACCCCACTTTGTGGTGTTACACTGGGTATGTTGTTGTTGGTAGTAGTAGTTAGTTATAGTAGCTGAATAGTTAGGAAGAATAGGTGGAGCTAGGATTTTGAGTTTATGGAGTCAGGATTTTAGTAGAGGCATGAGTTCTTGATAAGCTATTTATACATATTAAGTGAATTTTTGAACACGAATACAGAGTTTGGACTAAAGTTATTGAGTTTTGTCGAACCACGGTGGAGCTAGGATTTTGAGTTTATGAGTTCTGGATTCTAGAAAGAAGAATTAACCTATATACCAGGCCACCTAACTGCTTGAACAAAAAATAGCCGGCACATGTATAATCCATGTATAATAATGTGTATAACCATATATAATTAGTTTATAATCTGTGTATACCGGCTAGGAAAAGTAAACAATGAATTCGGCTGGCTATTTGTGTAGAATTCCTGAATCTACGGGAAGGCAGTTTCCTGGGTTCTAGATAAAAAAAATTACACATATGAAGTGGATTTTTAAACAAGTTACTCGTAAGCAGAACTGTAGCTCTGCCCCTGGAATTAGTCAAGCTATGTCAATTGCAATGCATTAAGGGCCGTTTGGTTCAAGGGATTAGGTGGATTATCCTGGTATAAAATTTGGGGTTAAATGTATTCCGTGTTTGGTTGTGGAGGTATTAGCTAAAAGCAATATTATTTTTATACCAAATTCTTGGTATAACTTATCCCATATAGAAGGTGGAATTGATCATCCAGGTTATAATCTTGGTCATAATCCTAGAACTATAATCTTGGGATATCCTGGTTTTGAACCAAACGGCAATTCCCTTGTTGTTTTCGCAGGAAAGTTTTCATATTTATCTGTTTCCTTATTTTCTTGCTGTTGTTCATGCAGTACACTTCCATTAAACCTTTGAGTGATAGAGTTCTGGTGAAGATTAAGACTGCAGAGGAAAAAAGTGTAGGTGGTATCCTACTTCCGACATCAGCACAATCAATTCCACAAGGCGGTGAGGTTGTTGCTGTTGGGGAAGGTCGCTTTGTTGGGAAGAATAAAGTGGAAATTAGTGTGAAGGTAGTTTCGTAATCAAGTTATGTACTCGACCTGGCTTGTATACGTGATCGATCATTTTTCTAAAAAAGAATCTTATTTGTGTAGACCGGTACCCAAGTGGTGTACTCAAAATATGTAGGAACTGAAGTGTTGTTTGATGGGTCAAAGCACCTGATCTTGAAAGAGGATGACATTGTTGGTATTCTTGACAAAGATGATATCAAGGATTTGCAGCCCTTAAATGACAGAGTTCTAATCAAGGTTTGTTATTATGTTGTTATCACACTTTATCTCCTCGTTTAATGAAATGAGCCTTTTTTGTGTCCTAATTCTAATTTTTGTCATGTAGTTTTTGGTAACTGAGTTGCAATTTGAAATTCTGGCTTCGTTCCCATGTTTTCTCTTGCTCTTCTTGATATTGCACATCCCTCAAATTTTCATTTCTACAGAGTTTTTTTAGTGTCCCTTCGGGGACATTTGATAACAAAAAAAAAAAAAAAGTTTGTCTTTTCTGAGTAGTGCTGATATATAGTCATCGTACTTTTTATCAGGTGGCCGAGGCTGAGGAAAAAACTGCTGGAGGATTGTTTTTGAGTGAGGCCACAAAGGAGAAACCTTCGATTGGCATGGTAAAAATATGCCCCCTTCAGTTCACCTAGTATTGTTCCTACCCTTAATATTTTCACAGTCAAATTCTGTGTCTGATATTATATTTTCTGCTGGTCAATCCAATATTTGTTGGAAGGATATAATTTTCATACACTAAGGGGTCGTTCACTGGTTTTGAATAATTAATTCCAACATAAAATCTCGCATAGATTAATACCGTGTTTGGTTGGCTGCATAAGGAAAAAAAATAATCTCCTCATAACTAATGCAGCGTTTGGGTGGCTGTATTTGAATATATTTGCATTAACTTATGTGGGAATCTATGAATTGTTTTATGCAAGATAGATTGTAGAATAAAAATACTTGTATTATCAATGATGGGATTAATCTATCAACAGTCAAAAATGCCATTTTAAAGTTAGTAACTCATGTATGACCATCTCCTCATTATTAATCACTTCATAACAATTCCTTCAAGTTTGAAATAAAGAACAGCAACAACAATAACATACCCAGTATAAAGGAAAAAAAGAATCTCTTTGGCTTCCTTGTTGAGACACTATGGATTAGGGGTCGATCTTGTAACAAAGAAGGAATCCATAAAATTTAGGATCCGACACCATGACAAGATACCCCTCATGATGGAACCACCCTGATATTTGATAAAAGGAAGGTGCAGGCGATTATTAATCCCTGTATAAACAATTCCTGGATTTTAATCCCTGTATAATTATGATGTGAACGAAGTGGTCCTCAACAGTGTAAAGTATTTACGCTATCAATGTACTGTAACATATGTTGTTTAGTTTACTAGTCTTATTTTTAATGGAAGGTTAGCTGTAGATATCTTTTAGATGACCTGATCGTGAAGTCAACTCTGGTTGAAATCTGTTACTTTTCTCATGGTTAATACAGGTAATAGCCGTTGGACCCGGTCCTCTTGATGAAGAAGGAAACAGGAAATCAGTTTCAGTATCTCCTGGAAATACAGTTTTGTATTCCAAATATGCTGGCAATGACTTCAAAGGGGCTGATGGATCTGATTACATCACTCTAAGGGCATCTGATGTAATGGGTGTGCTTTCATAGATGTGTTTTATATAACAATTCATTTACATGCCATTATTTGCAGTTTAGTGTAGAGAAGAGGAGAAGCTGTTGTACTAGTTTGGGTTAAAATTCTTGCAAATTAATGATGAATGTAAGGTATAGAGTCCAATTTTGTAACTGCTATTTCCTCCTATATTTTGTTTGCAAAGTCCAACATTTTTGGCTTTTCCTTGTAAGGAAAGACGGATATGTGAAAGAGACTTAAAAAAAATTAAAAGAATTAAACTAAATAGCCTTGGATATATAAATATGTATACCATGTATTATATGCCCATAATCTTATTTGTATATCGGCTAGGAAAAGTAAACAACGAATCTGGTCAGATATTTATATAAAAATTCCTTTTTGTTGTTGAGGTGGTTTGTGTTGGAAAGAAAGAGCAAGGCACCACAATAAGGATGCGCTAATATATACTACCAATGGTAATCTATATTGCTCAAGACTCTCCAAAAATATTATCGCATCCGTATTAAATCCTTCAAATATCATTGTTTTTAAAGGATCTGACACACACTCATCAACATTATTCAGAAGTCGAATAACATAAGGCGGTAATAATAATGGACATCAACAATAAGCATAGCCTAGGGAAAATAATCAAATGCAAAATAAACCAAAAATTTAACGTGGAAAGCTACTTTAAAGTACACCATACTATTTTTTTTTTCTTTCTCGTTCTAATTTATGTGCCAATAACTTGCTTTTTTAAAAATAATTTAATTTAAACTTCTCATTTTACTTTTGATATCAAATTTTATAACAATAACAATAAAAATATATCGAGTAAATCTCACAAAGTAAGATTTGAGGAGGATAGAGTGTCCGCAGACTATTTTTGACCGACCTCAGCATAAGGACAAAAATGAAAATGAATAAATGATGACAGCATACTATAATAGTGGCAGAAAGTAATGCCATCAGACAAATATTTTGAGATATTTAATATCCCAAATTTTTTTTTTTCCTTAAAAGAAAATCTTTTAGAACCTTCTAGGGTTTTGTTATCCTCAACAGCTCCTCACATTCTATCTTCAACACAGTTTAAACACACACTTCATTCACTTCCTCAGTCCATAGTAGAGAAAAAAAAAAAAAAAAACCTCTCCTTTACTATCAGTAATACCAATTTCCCAATAAAGGTACTTCCTTTTTTATCATTTGATTGTATTTCTTGAGTTGCTGTCTTTAAATTTACTATATTGTGCTGTTCTTGTAACCATTTTTTGTTGTGGGGTTCTTGATTTAGTTAAGAATTATTGAGTCCAACCAATTTCCCAATAAAGGTACTTCCTTGCTTATCATTTGATTAAAATTCTTGAGTTGTTGTCTTTAAATTTACCATATTGTGCTGTTCTTGTAACCATTTTTTGTTGTGGGGTTCTTGATTTAGTTAAGAATTATTGAGTCCAACCAATTTCCCAATAAAGGTAACAACAACAACAACAACATACTCAGTGAATCCCACGTTGTGCGGTCTGGAGAGGGTAGAGTGTACGCAGATCTTACCCCCTAAGGAAGAGGTAAGGAGGCTGTTTCTGGAAGACCCTCGGCTCAAGAAGAAGCATAGGAAAGGTCAGATACGGGCAAATAAATCAAAGCAATCATGAAAATGAAAGTAAATAAGCCATTATAAACCAACAGATACTCGCAGAAATCAAGAGATAAGAAATTATAGAGCAATATACTACTCGTAAGAAAGGATAAATCCGACTACCTAAAAGCCTTCTATCCTAATACGAGTCCTTCATATCCTCCTATCTAAGATCATGTCCTCGGTAAGCAGGAAATGCGTCATGTCCTATCTAATCACCTCTCCCCAATACTTCTTCGGCCTATCTCTACCTCTTCTGAAATCGTCGCTAGCCAGCCTCTCGCACCTCCGCACTGGGGCATTTGCATCTCTCCGCATCACATGCCCAAACCATCTTAGCCTCGCTTCCCGCATCTTGTCTTTCACTGAGGCTACTCCAACCTTGTCTTGGATGACTTCATTCCTAATCCTATCGCTCCTAGTGTGCCCACACATCCATCGCAACATTCTCATTTCCGCCACTTTCATCTTCTGAACATGAAATTTCTTGACTGGCCAACACTCCGCCCCATACAACATAGTTGTTCTACAATTTCCCAATAAAGGTGCTTCCTTTTTTTATCATTTGATTCAAATTCTTGAAATTTTGTATTTAAATTAACCATCTTTTTTGCTTCTAGTATGCTGTTTTTGTAACCATTTTTTGTTGTGGGGCTCTTGATTTAGTTCACAATTCTTTAAAGTTCTTATCTTTATCTGTTCCTCTTTTTGCTTCTTGGGTGCTGCCCTTTTACCATTTTTGTTGTGGAGTTCTTGATTTAGCTTAGAATTATGTATCTTTTTTCATAAATTTACTAATTTTGCTTATGGGAGCTGATGTTTTACTCTTTTTGTTGTGGGGTTATTGATTTGGTTCAGAATTCTATGGTTCTTACCTTTATTTTTATCTCTTTTCAATCAGTCCAACCAATTTCCCAATAAAGGTACTTTTTTTTTTTTTTTTTTGAAACTGATACTATTATAAAGGTACTCCCTTTCTTATCATTTGATTCAAATTCTTGAGTTTGGGTCTTCAAATTTACTATCTTTTTGCTTCTGTTGTGCTGTTTTTGTAACCATTTTTGTTGTGGGGTTGTTGATGTAGTTCAGAATTCATTAAAGTTCTTATCTTTAACTGTTCCTATTTTGCTTTTGGGGTGCTGCCCTTTTACCATTTTTGTTGTGAATTGATTTAGCTCAGAATTATATGGCTTTTATCTTAACTTTTACTCATTCCATTTCAATTTGTTTGTTAGTTTGACTTGACACGGAGTTTAAGGAATCAAAGAATGACTTTCGAATATTGTGGTCTTAAACTAAAGATTTGTATAATGTACCAAAAGGCCCTTAAATCTTATGGTCTTAAATGCTGAATTAGAAAAGCTGCATTCTTTTCAAACAAACTATTAAACATACTAAAAAGGAAAGTAAGACAAGTAAATTGAAAGAGAGTGATGAGATAGTGGAATCGAAGAGTTACCAAATTAGGAAAGATTCATTCTTTTGAAATGGAATAAAAAGGAAAGTAAGACAAACAAATTGTAATGGAGGTAGTACTATTTTGTTTGTGGGGAGCTGCTGTTTTGCCCTTTTTGTTGCGTGGGTTATTGATTTAGTTCAGAATTCTGTGGTTCTTACCTTCAATTTTACTCTTTTTGCTGGTGGGGTACTATTCGTGTAACCATTTTTGTTGTTGGGTTCTTGATTTAGTTAAGAATTATTGAGTCCAACCAATTTCCCAATAGAGGTGCTTCCTTTTTTATCATTTGATTCAAATTCTTGTCCTTAAGTTTACTATCTTTTTGCTTCTAGTATGCTGTTTTTGTTGCCAGTTTTTTTGTGGGTTCTTGATTTAGTTCAGAATTATTGAGTCCAACCAATTTCCAATAAAGGTGCTTCCTTTTTAATTATTTGATTCAAATTTTTGAGTTTTTGCCTTCAAATTTACTACTATCTTTTTGATTCTGTTGTGCTGTGCTTGTAACCATTTTTGTTGTGGGGTTCTTGATTTAGTTCAGAATTCTTTAAAGTTCTTATCTTTAACTTTTACTCTTTTTGCTTCTTGGTTGCTGCATTTTTACCATTTTTGTTGTGGGGTTTGCTCAGAATTCTCTCTTATCTTAACTTTGCTAATTTTGCTTGTGGGGAGCTGCTGTTTTATCTTTTTTTTGGTTGTGGGGTTATTGATTTAGATCAGAATTCTATGGTTCTTACCTTCAATTTGAATCTTTTTGCTTGTTTGTGGGGTAGTGTTCATTTAACCATTTTTGTTATGGGATTCTTGATTAAGTAGGCCGTTGGCCATAGATACCAAATATTTTTCACTTTATTTGGAATTTATTTAGAGTTGAAGATAGAGTTCTGTTTGGTCATACTTTTTGCAAAGGAGCGAAGATGACACTTCATTTGGAATTTATGAACATGAGTTGGAAAACAGGTTTGGAGCACTTTTCCAAATTTGGAATCCAACTCCAAGTTGGATTTGGAAATTTTATAACCATACACTAATTTTGAAATAAATTGAAAAATTACTCTGGAAAAAAATGTACTCTTTTTGCGTCTGGGTGCTGAGGATATTGATTATTTTTGCTGTGGGGTTTCTTGATTTAGCTCAGAAAGCAATGGCGACAACTCAGCTGACCGCATCATCCATTTCTGCTAAAGGTTTTGCATCCTTCGAAGGGCTTAGATCCACAAGTAATGTAAAGGTTGCATCTTTCGCTTCTTTAAAGCAGAATAACAGGTCGTTCCGTGGACTTGTCGTTAAGGCTGCAACTGTTGTAGCCCCTAAGGTATATAATTTTGGTTTATTTCCTCTGTAGTTCTTGTTTTATTCCATTGTTTTGCTCGATTTCTAATAGCTGGAAAGGTATGAGGAATCACCTTGATGGGCTTTTCCGCTGTTCCCAAATTGGCTGTTGTAATCTTCTTCATTCCCCAGTTAGTGCAATTTCAAAGTCAATTTAATCCTGCTAGGAAGAGTTTTCTGAACCACTTAATGTCAACAAAAAATTTGATTGGTTAAACGTAAGTTGCTAATTGACTTAAGCTGACTGTTCGTTCTGATGTCTTAAGCTTACTTGACAAGCTCGTAATTGGACTTATCCCTATTCTGTTCTTGTTTTTCTAGTCAAAGTGTTGTGATTCTGGCGTTCATAGCACGGATACAATAGTTACCTTCCCGCAAATATATGTATCTGAAAACCAAAGATGAATTCAATGAACATTAGGTTTCGTCAGTTGTTCAGTATAGGCTTTAATACTCTCTTCTCAAATGGGGGATGCCTCTTTGCATCCTAAACATATCTATATCTGTTGTTTTCTGCATTCTCTTAGTTGAATGTATTAGTTAAATTATAGCCTATTTGGCCAAGCTTTCTAAAATCGGCTTATTGTCTTTGGCTAATCAATTTGAAAAGCACTTTTGAGCAGCAATTAGTGTTTGCCAAGCTTTTAAAAAATGCTTCTACGTGTATTTTCTCAAGAGTCTTTTGCAAAAAAGTACTTTTGGGGAGAAACTAACTACTTTTTTCAGCTTCTGCTTCTTGGCGAAAACACTTTTTCTTCTCTTTAAAGCTTGGCCAAATAGGCTATTAGTATTAGTGGTTTTCAGAGTCTTGACTCTATGAGCCTGTTTGGATGGGCTTAAAAAAAGCAGCTTATAAGTTGAAAACAACTTATAAGCTGCTTTTTCTAAGCTAAGCCAAACGGGCCAACTTATTTTTTTGGGCTTATTTTAAGCACAAAATGGCTTATAAGCTGGCCAGCCAAACACTCAAGAAAGCTGAAAACAGCTTGTTAAGCTGTCTTCAGCAACTTATAAGCTAAGCCAAACTGGCTCTATGTCAATTGCCGAAATTTTTCATATTTATAAGCTTCCTTGTTCTCTTGCTGTTGTTTGTGCAGTACACTTCACTTAAACCTCTGGGCGATAGAGTTCTTGTGAAGATTAAGACCGCAGAGGAGAAGACTACAAGTGGTATCATACTTCCAACATCAGCACAGTCAAAGCCACAAGGAGGTGAGGTTGTTGCTGTCGGGGAGGGTCGTACAATTGGCAAAACGACAGTGGAAATTAGTATAAAGGTAATTCCATAACCAATGACATACTCAACTTGGCCACTAAGCATGGTTAATCATTTTTCGCTAAAAGGATCGTATTACGTGTAGAATGGTACCCAAGTGTTGTACTCGAGATATGCGGGAACTGAATTGGAATTCGATGGATCAAAGCACCTGATTCTGAAAGAGGACGACATTGTTGGTATTCTTGAGACAGATGATATCAAGGATTTGCAGCCCTTGAATGACAGAGTTTTAATCAAGGTTTGTCATTATTGCCCTTGCCCTTTATTTGTTTCTCTGTGTGGCATCTATATTTTGATTAAACAGTACATGCTCTGTATGATAAATATTTGTACATAAAGAACTGTTTTCCTATTTCAATTTTTTCTCCCCAAAGTAGTTCTAATTAATATTTTTGCTTCATTTCCGGTTCTACTATTCTTCATATTGCTTCAAGATTCATTTTCTGAAGTGCCTTTTGCTGAGTATTGCTAATTTTGTCCATCACATTTTTTATCAGGTGGCTGAGGCTGAGGAAAAAACTTCTGGAGGATTGTTTTTGAGTGAGGCCGCAAAGGAGAAACCTTCAATTGGCACGGTAAAAATATGCACCCTGCAATTCTGCTAGTAAATTACTCCTATTTTTATTTCCCGTGTCAATTTTTCTGTGTCTTATATTTTCTTTAGGTCAATGCTACAATATTTGTTGAAAGGATATAAGTTTTATGTATGTTGCTTGGACTCGTAAAAAATGTTAGGGGTGTGTGTCGAATCCCAATAGTGGTGTATTTTGGAGGATCCGAAACGGGTGTGGCATCATTTTTGGAGAGTCCGAACAACATAAAATTTATACATCAATTAAACGGTTGTTTGGTTGATTGTTTGGAATAGTTAATTCCAAACATAAAATTGCGCATAACATAATATAATGTTTGGTTCGCGGCATAACTAATGCAGCGTCTGTTCGCTGTATGTAATATACATGCATTAAGTTATGCGAGACAGAATGTGGAATAAGAATGTGTGTGTTGGCAGTAGCAGAATCACCAAATGGCACTTGACGGTGAAAACTTTTTACAGTATCAATGTATTTTAACATGTTGTGGTTATCTTTTAGGTGACCTGATAGTAAAAAACGTCGATGTAAAGAAGTTAAAACTCTTGTTATAATATGTCACTCTTTCTGTGGTTTAAACAGGTGGTAGCCGTTGGACCCGGTCCTCTTGATGAGGAAGGGAAGAGGAAAGCACTTTCAATATCCACTGGAAATACAGTTCTGTATTCCAAATATGCTGGCAATGACTTCAAAGGAGCTGATGGCTCTGAGTACATCACTCTAAGGGCATCTGATGTAATTGCTGTGCTTCCATAGATGTAATTATTATATGTAACAAGTCTTCATTCTCATGCTAGTACTTGCAGTGTAGTCTTAGATAAGAGGAGAATGTTGGACCACTTCGGGATAAAAAACCTTCTGCCAATTTAGTAATTAATATCATATTCTGTAGAATCCAATTTTGGAACTGCTACTTTTTCTTTTGGTTAATCAAGTTTTGTGCTTTCTATTAATAGTGAAGAAAGATAGATTGTTAAGATATGTAACTCAGGAATGATAATCAGCGGGTGTGGTTTTCACTTAAACATGCAAAGGAGTGGACAAAAATACAGAGGAGTGTGCTATTGACAAGATTACAATATACACCAGCCAGATGATTATATGATACTGATCTTTTAGTCTTATATTATAGCCTCCAAGCATTGCCCTCAAGACTTACTAGCTTCCTTGTCATCCTGTTCTATATATATGGTACCTTAAGATCAAGTAAAATCTCAGCTCAGACATTCAGAAGAGAACTTAGTAATGGTACCTCCTAGCAATAAGATAATGGCTACCTGCAGGCCGGTATATAGATATACTTGTACAGTTATATGGCAAGCAACATATCCATAGGAGTATCGTTAAATTGGATCATACAAGATAGAGTAACAGTAGATATGAGCAGATTTGCATGAGATGCAAGCAGAATAAAAGAGTGTGGGTCGGGTGAAAAAACTGACGAGGCACACCTGAATCACTTAAAGTAGTGTATCTCTCGATATCCATTCAACCTAACTAAAAATAGGGACAAAATGGAAAAAATCATCTTTTAGATGAGCTATTGCATTCATCCGGTCGAAGGACTAATGCGGTAGCCTAACTTGAGGTGATATTATTGGCATTACATTTCCTATTTACATGCCAATTGTTTTGGTTCCAAAAAAGCTTTCCTTCAACTTTCTAAACCAAAAACTATATACTACTACAAAAAATACACAGGTTTTGGAAGCTAAATTCATTGAATATTTTATTGCAATTGAACTGGAAATGTAAAAGGGGAAAACAGGGAAAATCTTACTAAACTGACAATTAACTAACACACACAACATTAATCTCTTAATCATTATTCATTACAACTGCTAGTAGAAGATCCACAGCAAGACACAATTACACAGACACATAGTTCAGATTAAAACCTCAAATTCCTTACAAACCAAAACACTTTCAAGAAACAAACATTATTAGCAACAAGGACTCTCAGCAAACACTTGTTTAACCAGTGATATCAATAGCTTTCACCTCAGGTTTCTTCTCTTCTACTTTCGGAACAGTAACAGTAAGCACTCCATTCTCCATAGCAGCTTTAATTCCCTCCATTTTAACATTCTCAGGCAACCTAAATCTCCTCATAAACTTACCACTACTCCTTTCCATACGATGCCACTGATCATTCTTCTCTTCTTGCTCTTTACTTCTCTCACCACTGATCTGTAAAACTCCTCCTTCTTCAACTTCAACTTTCACTTCCTCTTTCTTGATCCCTGGTACATCTACTTTGAAGACATGAGCTTGTGGGGTTTCTTTCCAATCGATTCTTGCATTTGCAAAAGCTGAGGTTTCACGAAAAGATGATGGGGTATTGGCAAGTGTGTTTGAAAATGGGAAACCTTCGAATGGATCAAACATGTCGAGTGAAAATGGGTCAAAGGTGTTGCTCCTACGACCACCAAAGAAGCTTGGAATCAAAGACATTTTTTAAGGATGTGTTTAGCTTGAAGTTTTGGTTTTGATTGTTGTGTTTAATTTGCTTTTGATGACTTACTGATGATGAACAAGATAAGGTACGGTGGTATTTATAGGCAATAAACCAACTTGTGCAATTCTAGTATAATCTAGGAAGTTCTTCAGTCTTTTTTTTGTTTTTTTGTTTTTTTAGAGGTTGGATAACAGCGGAGGATTCTACAATATTCCACAGATTTTTTCTAAAAATAGTATTGTAATTTTAGTGCCCACTTTTTTGATATCTCGAACAGACTAGAAATGTCCCTTTCATGTCATCCAATATCCAAATAGGTCCTTTACATGTCAGCCACAGAGGATGCAATTGTCATTCACTTTGTAATTATACTCAGTAATAACAGTTTTTCTAAACCAAAAACTATGTACCTTAGGCGTTGTTTGGTTCATGGTAAAAAAAGGGGATAAGTTTGGAATTAGATTTGTATTGATCTCAAGATAAATTCATACCTCAAACTTGATGTTATTTTATCCCACCTGAAGGTGAGATAAATTAGTCCAAAGAATAAAATTTTAGGATTATAATTACGGGATAACTTTATCTGCAAAACAAACGACGCCTTATAGTTGTTAACATTATTCCTTCCGTTTTTACAAATTAATCTTATTACTCCTCAATGTTCACTTTTACTTGTCCACTATATTATAAGTGAATTTCAATTTTTCGTCCATGCTGATATAGCAAGATTTTTTATATTTTTTATATTTTCACATTAACGACTTATTTCGCAAACTATTTTTCAAGTCAATTTCATCTATACACTAATTAATATAGATAAGTATTATAATAAAATGTGGATTTCATTTTTACTTTTTAGAAAAAATACAAAATTTATTGTGGACAAGTAAAAGTATACTAGGAATATATAATTCTAGAAGTCAGACTGTTTTTAATTATTAAAATTACTCCTTCATTAAAAAGTAAGCTATAGTATTCCAACATAAAATTCCTCATAAGATAATATAATGCTGATTGTTTGGAATGGTTAATTCCAACATAAAATTCCTCATAAGATAATATAATGTTTGGTTCGCGGCATAACTAATGCGGCGTTCGTTGGCTGTATGTATGTAATATACATGCATTAAGTTATGCGAGACAGAATGTGGAATAAGAATGTGTGCGTTGGCATGGCAGGAGCAGAATTAAACTATTTAAAGCAGAAATGTCATTTCAAATTTAGTAACTCATGTATACAACAATCTCATTATTCATCATTGCATAAAAATCTTTTGATCATTACTCTCCATATGCACAAGCCCTGTGTTATAATTCTCATATAACAACGATGTGAACCAAATGGCCCTCGACGGTGAAATAATTTTACACTATCAATGTATTTTAACATGTTGTGGTTATCTTTTAGGTAACCTGATAGTGGAAAACGTCTGTGTAAAGGAGTTAAACTCTTGTTCTAATATGTTACTCTTTCTGTGGTTTAAACAGGTGGTAGCCGTTGGATCCGGTCCTCTTGATGAGGAAGGGAAGAGGAAAGCACTTTCAATATCCACTGGAAATACAGTTCTGTACTCCAAATATGCTGGCAATGACTTCAAAGGAGCTGATGGCTCTGAATACATCACTCTAAGGGCATCCGATGTAATTGCTGTGCTTCCATAGATGTATATGTAACAAGTCTTAATTCTCATACTAATAATACTTGCGGTGTAGTCTAGATAAGAGGAGAATGTTGTACCACTTCGGGATAAAACTTTTGCAAATTAGCAATTAATATAATATTCTGTAGAATCCAATTTTGGAACTGCTATTTTTTCTTTAGTTTGCAGAAATCAAGTTTTTAGTAGTGAAGAAAGATAGATTGTGAAGATATTTAAGTCAGGAATGATATCAGCTGGTGTGGTTTTCACTTAGACATGCAAAGGACTGGAAAAAACACAGCTTTTTAGAACAGCTAGTGTGCTATTGACAAGATTCCAATAATTGCTTAAGCTAAAAATACGCCAGCCAGATGATTATATGATACTGATTTTATAATCTTAATATTATAGCCTCCAGCATTTCCCTGAGACTCACTGGCTTTCTTGTCATCCTATTCTCTCGTTGACATACTTCTGAAAGGAAAACAATGTATGCATTAATATATGTATGATACCTTTAGATCAAGTAAAATCTCAGCTCATACATTCCACTGTATTTATATAAAAGAACTTAGTAATTGTACCTGCTAGCAATAAGATAATGGCTACCTGCAGGCAGGTATATAGATTTTCTTGTACAGTTATATGGCAAGCAATATATCCATAAGATATCGTTAAATTGGATCATACAAGAATGAATAACAGTAGACATGAGCACATTTGCATGAGGTGCAAGCAACACAAATCAAGAATAAGATGAGAGTGGGTCGCTTGAACCAATTGACGAGGTACACCTGAATCACTTAGAAGTATAATCTTTGGACATCCATTCAACCTAACAAAAAAAAAATAGGGACACAACATATATATATAAATAAATAAAAAAAAAGATCTTTTAGATGAGCTAAAATAGAGTATGCTTAAATCGAGACGTAAGAATTATAGTTATTGCATTCGTCCTGTCGAAGAGCTAATGCGTAGCCTAACTTAAATTCCTAATACATGCCAATTTTTTTGGTTTAGAAAAAGATTTCCAGAAACTTTCTAAACCAAAAACTATATACTACAACAAAATACATAGGTTTTGGAAGCTAAATTCATTGAGTAGTTTATTGCAATTGAACTGGAAATGTAAAAGAGAGAAACAGTGAAAATCTTACTAAAATGACAATTAACTAACACTCTGCAATTGAACTGGAAATGTAAAAGAGAGAGACAGTGAAAATCTTACTAAAATGACAATTAACTAACACTCACAACATTAATCTCTTGATCATTACAACTGCAAGTAGAAGACACAATTACACAGACACATAGTTCAGATTAAAACCTCAAATTCCTTACAAACCAAAACACTTTCAAGATACAAACATTATTAACAACAAGGACTCTCAACAAACACTTGTTTAACCAGTGATATCAATAGCTTTGACCTCAGGTCTCTTCTCTTCTACTTTAGGAACAGTAACAGTAAGCACTCCATTCTCCATAGCAGCTTTAATTCCCTCCATTTTAACATTCTCAGGCAACCTAAATCTCCTTAAGAACTTACCACTACTCCTTTCCATACGATGCCATTGATCATTCTTCTCTTCTTGCTCTTTACTTCTCTCACCACTGATCTGTAAAACTCCTCCTTCTTCAATTTCAACTTTCACTTCCTCTTTCTTGATCCCTGGTACATCTACTTTGAAGACATGAGCTTGTGGGGTTTCTTTCCAATCGATTCTTGCATTTGCAAAAGCTGAGGTTTCACGAAAAGATGATGGGGTATTGGCAAGTGTGTTTGAAAATGGGAAACCTTCGAATGGATCAAACATGTCGAGTGAAAATGGGTCAAAGGTGTTGCTCCTACGACCACCAAAGAAGCTTGGAATCAAAGACATTTTTTAAGGATGTGTTTAGCTTGAAGTTTTGGTTTTGATTGTTGTGTTTAATTTGCTTTTGATGACTTACTGATGATAAACAAGATCAGGTACGGTGGTATTTATAGGCCATAAACCAACTTGTGCAATTCTAGTATAATCTAGGAAGTTCTTCAGTCTTTTTTTGTTTTTTTAGAGGTTGGATAACAACGGAGGATTCTACAATATTCCACAGATTTTTTCTAAAATAGTATTGTAATTTTAGTGCCCACTTTTTAGATATCTCGAACAGACTAGAAATGTCCCTTTCATGTCATCCATTATCTAAATAGGTCCTTTACGTGTCAGCCACACAGGATGCAATTGTCATTCACTTTGTAATTATATCCGGTAATACTCCTTCCTTTTCAATTTATATAAATTTATTTGATTGAATACGATATTTAAGAAAGGGGTAAAAATCATTTTAGTCCTCCAACTTTACTTTAAAAATTAAAGACCTCCCTCAACATTGAACAATCGACATTTTCATCCCCTTATCTAAACTTTCGTACATTGATCGGTAATTTTATATTATTTGATTGTCATCAAAGGGTTAAAAGGGAATTTTGCTTATATTTTTAATTAATTAGTTAGTACCCTAATTAATAATATATAAATTTTACATAGTTTCCTCAGTTAATTAATTCTAACACTTTATGCGGTCTTCAATTTTTCTCCATAACCTATGCAGTTCTTCGTATTTTCAGAGGACCTTTCAAACTCTGATAAACAATTATTCTCCAGAAATATGAAGGTTACAAGGGTTTGAAAGGTTCTTCGGAAATATGAAGAACTGCTCTGGCTATGGAGAAAAATTGAAGACGGCAGAAAGCGTTAGAATTAATTAACGGAGGAAACTGTGAATTTTTTTTATATTATTAATTAGGGTACTCACTAATAATAAAAAAATAAGTGAAATTTCCTTTTACCCCTTTGATGATCGGTCAAATAATATAAAGTTACCGGTCAATGGCTGAATAGATTGAGATAAGAGGATGAAAATGTCGATTGTTCAATGTTGGGGGAGCTCTTTGATATTTAAAGTAAAGTTGGAGGACTAAAATGATTTTTACCCTTTAAGAAAGAGATTTTTTTTTTAAATTTATAATTCAAAATAAGCCTTAAAAATCTATGTGATCGTAAATCATTCATAAAGTAAATTTATATCTAAATTAGGAAAGAAATTATTTATTTTAATACGGACTAAAAATAAAATAGGTTCAAATAAATTAAAACAGAGGGAGTAACTGTTTTTCTAAACCAAAAACTATGTGCCTTAGGCGTTGTTTGGTTCATGGTAAAAAAAAGGGGATAAGTTTGGAATTAGATCTGTATTGATCTCAAGATAAATTCATACCTCAAACTTGATGTTATTTTATCCCACCTGAAGGTGAGATAAATCAGTCCAAAGAATATAATTTTAGGATTATAATTACGGGATAACTATATCTGCGAAACAAACGACTCCCTATAGTTGTTAACATTATTCCTTCCGTTTTTACAAATTAATCTTATTACTCCTCAATGTTCACTTTTACTTGTCCACTATATTATAAGTGAATTTCAATTTTTCGTCCATGCTGATATAGCAAGATTTTTTTTTATATATATTTTCACATTAACGACTTATTTTGCAAACTATTTTTCAAGTCAATTTCATCTATACACTAATTAATATATATAAGTATTATAATAAAATGTGAATTTCATTTTTACTTTTTAGAAAAAATACAAAGTTTATTGTGGACAAGTAAAAGATTATTCTATTCTATCTTATCTGTGTCGCTTTCGTTATTTGCATTTCCATATTGCTTTGAATTTCTTAGCCTATCTGACCTCTTTTTATGATTTTCATTGAGCCGAGGGTCTTTCGGAAACAGCCGTCCTACCTTGGTAGGAGTAAGGTCTGCGTACACTCTACCCTCCCCAGACCCCACGTTGTGGGATTTCACTGGGTGGTTGTTGTTGTTGTTGTTGTTGTATTGTGGACAAGTAAAAGTATACTAGGAATATATAATTCTAGAAGTCAGACTGTTTTTAATTTTTAAAATTACTCCTTCATTAAAAAGTAAGCTATAGTATTAATTTCAAAAGTTTCTATTGTTCAATAAAATAATTAATTAAAATATAAGTCAAACTTTTTTTAATTTTTAACACTAATTAATATAAGTATTATAATAAAAATGTGAATTTCATTTATTATTCTTTAGAAAAAAAAATACAAAATCTACTGTGGATAAGTAAAAGTGCAATACGAATATATAATTCTAGAAGTCAGACTGTTTTTAATTTTTAAAATTACTCCTTCATTAAAAAGTAAGCTATAGTATTAATTTCAAAAGTTTCTATTGTTCAATAAAATAATTAATTAAAATATAAGTCAAACAGTTTTAAATTTTTAAAATTACACCTTCATTAAAAAGTAAGCTATAGTATTAATTTGAAAAGTTTCAATCGTTAAATAATTAAAAATATAAATATTTGGATATTGGATGTCATGAAAAGGACCTTTCCAGTCTATTTTTCGACATAGAGTTTCTAAAAAGTAAACATAAAAATTATTCCAGGATGGAATATGTAGAATCCTCTCCTATAATCTAAAAATATCCCAACAAAAAAATAAGTAAGCTATAGTATTAATTTGAAAAGTTTCTATCGTTAAATAATTAAATTAAAATACAAATATTTGGATATTGGATGACATGAAAAGGACCTTTCCAGTCTAATCGAGATAGAATATCTAAAAATTAAACATATAAATTATTTCATGATGGAATGTAGAATCCTCTTCTGTCCCAACCTACATAAGTGAAGAACATCCTAGATTACACTAGAGTAGCAAAAGTTCCTCAGTTTATCACTTATAAATACCACACATCACCTTTCTCATTCATCATCATCAGCAAGTCATCAAGTAAATTCAAACACTACAACCAAAACCAAAATTCCAAAACTTTAAACAAACCAAAGTTTTCAAAGTGAGCAAAAAATGTCTCTGATTCCAAGCTTCTTTGGTGGTCGTAGGAGCAACATCTACGATCCATTTTCACTCGACATATTTGATCCATTCGAAGGTTTCCCACTTTCAAACACCCCATCATCTTTTCGTGAAACCTCAGCTTTTGCAAATGCAAGAATCGATTGGAAAGAAACACCACAAGCCCATGTCTTCAAAGTAGATGTTCCAGGGATCAAGAAAGAGGAAGTGAAAGTTGAAGTTGAAGAAGGAGGAGTTTTACAGATTAGTGGTGAGAGAAGTAAAGAGCAAGAAGAGAAGAATGATCAATGGCATCGTATGGAAAGGAGTAGTGGTAAGTTCTTAAGGAGATTTAGGTTGCCTGAGAATGTTAAAATGGAGGGAATTAAAGCTGCTATGGAGAATGGAGTGCTTACTGTTACTGTTCCTAAAGTAGAAGAGAAGAAACCTGAAGTGAAAGCTATTGATATCTCTGGTTAAAGGAAGTGCAGATCAATGTCTTTGATCAAAGTCAATAATGTTTGTTTTCTGATGTTTTTTGTTTGTCAAGGAGTTTTTAAGGTTTTATTTCGATTTATGTGTGTGTAATTGTCTGTGCGTTGGGTTCATACTTGCAGTTGTAATCAAGAAAATGTTGTGAGAGTTTACTGAATAATTTGCTTAGCATATAGTAGTTTCTCTTTTTCATTCTGTTGTATTGTTTGTGAAAGGAATGATCCTCATGAAAATGTGCTTTATCAAGCTGATATAAAAACGGCTTTAGCAATTGCTCATAAATACAAACTATGATCATTGTGGGATAATATGACCCAATAGAACAATAGGAATTCAGCCTTTATATTTTACCCAAGGGTGTGTCGGCCTAAGACAATTCAGAGACACTCATGGTAATTATTGTTTTTTGGTTTTTCAATCGGTGTTCGATACTCGCATATGAATTTGTGCCGTGTAGGGCTATTTGGGGAAATTTTTCCTACTTATTTTTTTTCTATATTTAGGCTTCCAACCTCAAGTCATAAGGGAGAAACAGTCTTATTTGCTGCATTACATTTTTTTTGGTGGTAGGTTAATTGTTGTAAAGTTTGTATTTAAAAACTTCGCACTCTAGTGGAGGACTGCTAAATTGCAATTGAACCCCTTCTCAGTGGAGAAAAAATGTCATTTGCCTATAAGTTTATGCTGAAGTTGCTTTGTTGATATAACAATTAACAATAGCTTCAGCGGGGTTTCCCACCTAATAGGCTAGATTTTTAGCTTTTTGGGTTGGGCTTTTTATTGTTCGAAATATAACAATAGTAGTATCAAAAAGAGTTGATCAACCCTTGTGTGACCATCTCGAATTGGCGATCTAAATTTCAATTCGTAATCCAAAAATTCAAATCAAATATAAAAAAAAAAATTGGATTTCGATTTTAGATTTTGGGTTGGTCCGAACTATGTGCACTCCTAGTGATAGGATAAGATTACAAGAATTTTGGCTTTCATATATCTGTGCAATTCTTAATTTCTCTTCACTTCTATAATAATCAACTTGATGTTAACAAAGTGAATGAACTTTGATTGTTTTTCTTTTTGTTCGACTTCAGGTTCTTTATTAAGCACCACAAATCTTCAAACAATGATTAGAGTATGAGCCTGTTTGGATGGGCTTAAAAATGCAGTTTATAAGTTGAAAACAACTTATAAGAAAAAAAATTTGGAGTAGCCTAATTTTTTTTTTTTTAGCTTATAAGTTGTTTTCAGTTTAGAAATTGTTTTAGAGAAGCTAAGTTAAATGGATTCAATTAATTTTTTAGGCTTATTTTAGGTATAAAATGACTTTAAGTTGGTCAGTCAAATTATTTTAGGCATAAAATGGCTTTAAGCTGACCAGCCAAATATTCAAAAAAATTGAAAACAGCTTATAGACGACTTATAAGCCAACCCAAACGGGCTCTATGTGTATATCCTTTTCATTTTTTTGCACGGATTTCCCTTCTTTTGGGGTGGTCTTTACATTTTGCCCCTCATATTTGTGGTCTTTAAATTTTGCACTTCGCTTGGATACCTGAGGTTCTGGGTTCGAACCTCCGCTCAGGCATAAAATAAAAAAAATAATTTCGCAAGGCAGGGCTGGGGGGAGTGTATGTCGGATCCGGCATAAAGTCCTTAAGGAAAAACTAAAGTTATGCCGGAGGGGGCATAACTTTTCTTCAAGGCATAGTTTAGTTATGCCTTATGGGGCAAAACTTTTCCTTAAGGAACTATGCCTTATGGGGCAGACTTTTAATTAAGGCATAACCAAAAGTATGCCCCATAAGGCAGAGAATTGTTTCTTAAGGTATAGACTTTGCCTTATAAGGCAAACTTTTAGTTATGCCTTAAGGAAAAAATTCGCCTTATGTGGCATACTATAAAAGTTTGCCCATTAAAAGTATGCCCCCACCGGCATAAACTTGTGAAGGAATTACCAAAGTTATGCCGGACCTGGCATACTTATGTCAAGTCTGCCCATAAGGCATAAGTATGCCGGGTCCGACATAAGTTTGGTAATTCCTTAACAAGTTTATGCCGGTGGGGGCATACTTTTATTGGGCAAACTTTTATGCCGGACCCGGCATAAACTTGTGAAGGAATTACCAAACTTATGCCGGACCCGACATACTTATGCCAAGTCTGCCCATAAGGCATAAGTATGCCGAGTCCGGCATAACTTTGGTAATTCCTTCACAAATGTATGCCGATGGGGGCATAGCAAAATTTAAACTCTGCCTTGCGAATTTTTTAAAAAAATTTTGACTGTGTGGGGGTTCGAACCTGGAACCCATGGAGTTTAGCCGAAGGGCAAAATTTAAAGATTTCAAATATGAGGGGCAAAATTTAAAGACCACCCCAAAAGAAGGGCAATTCTGCGAATTGCCCTATCCTTTTAACTAGTAAATTAAATGGTCCGATTTAGGTAAATATCCCCTTTTAGGCCATCATTTAAATTTTGTCCTCATTTTAAAAGTTGTGCAAATATAAGTCTTGAGAATTATCCTTCCACACAATATTAGACTCAGGTCTAGTGTTTGCACATATATCACTATCTAAGACATCAGAGGATTTTAAAATAATTTATAAAAATTTAGATCAAAGTCTAGTGTTTTCTTATTAGATTTTCAGTTTACTAAGTCGAAAAGTTGTAAGAGCAATTAAAAAAAAATCATATATCTAAACAGCTATCCCAAAAAGGGATAACCGGTGGAAATTTCATTTTAAAATGTGTAACTAGTGTCACTAGTCAAACCCATAAGTTGTTAGAGTACCGAATACCTTGTAACGTTAAAATGGCCGTAACAACTAAATGTTTCAACTTGGGATGTTAAATAGTCCAAATCAACCAACAATGAGTATTTGATTAGAAATAGAAAAAGAAAGTGGTGTGGGAAATGATCTTGCTTTATTAGATTAAATAAAAAGAAATAAATTTATCCCATTTGGGTCATTGTGGCCAAAATAGAGTGGCAAAAAGAATTTATTGAAATAAAAATAGGAAAAGGAAGTCGTGTAGGATACGTATATGATCTTGCTTTATTATGCAACGGATAATTTCTAGCGACTCTCAATTGTATAGCTATAAATTAGAAAAACAAATGAATGTGACTGATAATTCATATATTAACTCAAATGTGTTGTAATTAGTCCAAGTTTGATTTAAATTTTCCCATTTTCTACACGGATTTAGAGTTACTATATGGTTCTTTCCCTAATGATATGTTTCAATGCTTGTAAGTTGTGAGCAGTATGCTCCCAAAAAAATGTCTATTATGAGAAATGTGTTCTTTTTTAATTATAAAGGTAGTGTCCAAGTTAGTTCACGCGCACCTTATTCATTCCATGAGATATCTATAATTTTCTATCAACACAAGTATCAAATAATTTTGCCGACAAAATAAGGCAAATGAAAGAAAAAAATTACTTAATATTTTTGTGTTGGTTGAAATTTGAACCCTGATGCAAGATTTTTCTTTCTCCAAGGTTTACACTCAATTTTGTTGACCACTCACTCTCTTGTGTGCAGTAATGGGAATGATGATCTATATTCTTGGAAGAGTAATTCAATTCTTTGCTTATCACCTTCTATCTTCCAAAAGATAAATAGTATATTGAATTTGTCAGATAGAAATTAGACAGTTGAGAAAATGTAAACAGTTAGAGCAGCCTTAGGCTGGTTTATTGGCAGGAATCAATTGTGTGATCAATTAATTTGGATGATCGATTTGGTCTTACCAACTTTGAATAATTCAACAACTTGTTTACGTGTTTGTAATTATTGGCATCCTAATAGTACACTGTTAGATCACAATGAAAACTATGCAGGTTTTATGGTTTTGTCCATATGGTTGTGATGTCACGTCAATGTAACAACCTTTTGAAGTTTCCAGCAAGTTTGGGTCAGTCAGTTGATAAACAAATAGAGAATTGACAAGATTAGATGGTTTCTGTATCTATCGAATTTTTCAATTTGTTATATAAAAATTTGATGTTCCAAGTCCGAGGGAATAGGTACTTGAGCACCCACAAAGTACAAATATTGGTCTGATCAAAGAACTTTTTCAATATTGTTCCTAGTATTTGAGACGAATCTAGAATCATCAATTTGTTAATTAAGAATTAGTGTAATTTTCTTTTCTTTTCATATATATATATAGTTCGAGCTGGAAGCAATGAATTCAATTAGACCGATAAAATTAGTCTGAAATAGTTGCTGACCTACAATGACGCCGTGAGGCAATTAGGCATCCATTATTCTTCACATGAACGCTAAATTTTATATAGGAAACTTATATAACATACAAAATATTGATTGAGTACCATTCTTTACAAGTAATTCTAGATTAAAGTTAGTCAAGTACCCTTGACTTCAGCTTAGTGTCTAGCTTGGACACTTCCTTTTTTTCCCATCTTCAGTAAGTTATTTTAGAGGTTAATCGTTCAATTAATGAATTTAATATAGTATCTGATACAAAAAATCTCAAACATTTAAAGATTGCAGTCTTCCAGAACTCCCCTATATGTTTATTAAATTAAGCAAAACATCTAAAACACCTCTAAACTTGGCTCGATTATTAGTTCCCTCATCAAACTATACTTAGTCTTACTTATCCTCTTGGACTTTTGGCTATTTGATTAGTCTTTACCCCGTGAACACTGTCATCCCTAGGAAATCCCAAGGAAGTGGTATACATTTTACCTGTCATTTGAATTTTTTTTCTCTCCGTGACATTTTTTTTTAAATAAAATATATTTAATATTATTTTAAATTCACTAATTTTTTATATCATCTTTTTGTGGTCAAATTTCTGGTTAAATTCTCTTTTCATTCAAATTCACACCTGTATGGTTAATAGTAAAAGCTATATATGGTAGAATGAGCTAACCTAGATCTAGATTAGTTCACACTACTCAGGCAGAATGAGATTTGAAAATTTAAACCAAAATTGAATTTTCTGGCAGACAAGAGTAGTACCTAGGAATGATAGCTACATATATAGTTTGTATGGCCTGTAATTCCCCTAAACCATTCAGAAGATAAAATGAGAGTAAATGCTTATTCACATGCTTGTACTAAACGGATAGGGATTTTTACACTTTTATAGCTATCACCTAAATATAATAATCTGCAGCTATATAACATACGTATATATAATATACATAACTGTATAATCAGTGTAAAACTTATATATTTGGCTAGATGATGTAATTATTTTTGGCTAACGAGTCAAATGTGTAATTTGGCCCAATGAATAAGTGTATGAGAAGTTTAAATTTTGTGCACCGATTATAGATAGTTCTTCATACTACCAAATTAAGTTGATAATAGATACCTTTTCCCGAAAATTGTCAAATACAACTTGAATATGAAAATATTAACCTGCTACAACTATTTAAATGATCCATACGCCATAAAATTTCAAATTGAAACTGAAATTTTGTTCACAAATATAACAACAACAGCAACAACATACTCAATGTAGTCTTACAAGTGAGGTCTGCGGAGGGTAAAATGTGGGGTAGAGAGTCTGTTTTTGATAGACCCTGGGCTAAAGAGAGGAAAATTTGAAGCACGATATCAAGAAAAACACGACAACAAAATATAAAGATTAAAAACAAATGATGCAACAAATAGTAATGCATATAGGAGAAATTAAACTACGTGCTTACTACTAAAATTACTAATAAGGAGAACATACGGCTACCTATTAATCTTCTGCCCTAATCACCAACTCTACACCTTCCTATCCAGGGTCATGTCCTCAGTAAGCTGAAGCTGTATCATGTCCGTCTAATCACCTCCCCAAACTCTTCTTCGACCTACATCTACCTCTCCTAACTCGTGCTATAGCCAACCTCTCACACCTCATTAGAGTCTAATCTTTTTATTTGCTTTGGCCAGCATGTATTTAATATTCCAGCAATTACTTGCAAGTAGCATCTGCCCAAACTACTAATAGGTTGAATAAGTAAAAGCCAAATAACACTACACATACTAGTAATACATTTATTTATTACTACTGCAAAATCCAAAGAATCTTTTCACATTTTTCATCAGACCACCCCATATTACCCCCCTCCCCCCCCCCCCCCCCCCCCACACACACACACACTTTTTTTTTTTTTTTAAAAAACCCCACAATTCTCCTGGCTCCTTTTATGTACTCTCAATTCCCAGAAAACCTGAGATATAGATATCATAATCTTGTTAACTTTTTTCTTTCTTGGTTAATATGCTTTTATTAACAGTATAATTCTATTAATTGGCCTCATTTCCATTAATGAAACATTTTTTTTTTTTAATATTAGCTTTTCAAGGCTCTCTGTTTTTGTCTTTTTCTGTGATGAGTAGTACTCAGATATAGTCCCTACTAATATATATAGAGAAGAATTTTTTTTTATAAATATTGAAACTTGGCATTTAGACAACTCTGTTTGTTGTGCACAGAGATCCATAAAAATAAAACCACTTTGTTTTTCTTTAATTTATTTTTCTCTCAGATTTAAGCAACCCCATAAAAAAAATATAATGCCACTCATTTCTTTAATCTCAGCAATTTTTACTTCATTTTAATGATACCCCATTTTGGGTTTTACATTGTTTAATGATATTTATAAGGTTGTTATCGAAAAAAAGATTTGATTTTTGATTAGAAATTGAATCAAGAATGTCTTTTACTTCATTTTAAGGATACCCTTTTGGGTTTTACATTGTTTAAGGTGAAAAAAGATTTGATTTTTAATTGGAAATTGGACTTTTTACTTCATTTTAAGGATACCCTTTTGGGTTTAACGTTGTTTAAGGTTAAAAAAAAATTTGATTTTTTGATTGGAAATTGAACTAAGAATGTCTTCATTGAATGTATCGACATGGGTAATGGTTGCATGCATGTCAGGTGCTTGTAAAAATGGGCAAGAGAATTCAAAGACTTGCAAAGAGCTTTCATTTTCCAATTCTAGTTTAGTGAATAATGGCTTTTCATCACTCTATGGATTTGGAAGTGGTTATCCTAATTGTTGGAGGAGCAAATTTAGTTGCAGTGGCAAACAAGGTAAATTTTTTGATATTTTTGTAAAAAATCTAAATTTGTTTTATTTAAGGTTCAGGGGTGTAAATTTTGTGTACCCTGTTTCTTGGATTACATTTTTCATTTAGGGTGTGATTGGTATGAAGGAAAATGTTTTCAGGAAAAATAAGTGGATTTCTTACTTATTTTCTTGTGTTCTGTACGTAAGCCAAAAATATTATGCGAAAAGTATTTGTATATAATCTAGACAAATGCTATGGGGTGGGGGGCTAGGGGTTTGGGTGAAGATGATCTGTGTTAGAGGGTGGAAAGGACACACTAAATGTGGAATGACACCTGTGGAACTTGTTTTCCTTACTTCCACTAGGCGAGTCATTTTCCGGAAATTATTTTCCTAGAGAAAATGTTTTCCGAAAATTTTGATTAACCAAATATGAAAAAATTGACAAACCTCCCTACTGAACACACCCTTAGTGTGATTGAATTGATTTGAGCAAAATGGAGCTCATAAGTCATATGACTTGTTATTTGTGTATCCTATTTAATTTATGCATGGCATATTCTTATTGTGGGAATTTCTGCCAGTCTTTAAATTCAAAGGTAATACAGGTGCTGCTGCTGCTGTTCTAAGAATGTTTTTTTTTTTTTAGTTTTAAAATTGCCCCTTTATGCAACATGAAAAACCAAATATGAAGTTTAAGCTGCTGATTTGATCTACATATTATATTGGTGATAGTAAAAGATAAATGTTAAAATAATGGTTTGAGAAATTAGTTTGATAGAGAGAATGTCACATTAAAGTTCAAAGTCTGAATTGTTTAATGAATTTGAAATCTTGATATTTGTTAACTTTATAGAAATGAGATGGTGTCTAATCTTTTGGTGTGTCCCATTATGGAAAGAATGTTATATTCCCTCCGTCCCAATCTATGTGACACTGTTTGACTAGGCACAAAATTTAAGAAAGAAAGGAAGACTTTTGAAATTTGTTGTCTAAAACAAACCTTAAACACTTGTGTTGCTATAAATCCTTTCGATAATGATAAAATGCGAATTTTAAAGTTAGGTTATTTCTAATTAAGAATGGAGTACTTTGTTATCTTGTCGACACGATTGCAAGTTATCATGCAATTTGGTTGTAGTTTAGTCGAACTACTTTTTTTTCTAAGAAGTGAAAGTAGCTGTGTTTTTTTGGCTGTTTCGTCAGCCTACCTCTAATGTGTATTCTCATACATAAGAAGGAACCAATCTTTGCATGTTTGAGTATTTTTTCTTTTTACGAAATAGCTGCTTATGATCTAGTTTCAACATGTGATTTCAATGTCAATTTCCTAATAGAAATCCCCTTAAATTTATCTGCTACCCTACATGTATGTTGACATTCTGCAACCGTCTTGTACTAGGTGTCATAAGAGCCATTGCCGTACAACCAGAAATGGAAGTTGCATCAAAAAAGAAACCACCAACCAAGGAAAGGCGAGTGGTTGTGACAGGAATGGGAGTGGTCACACCAAATGGTCATGATCCTGATGTGTTTTATGAAAACCTTCTTCAAGGTGTCAGTGGCATAAGCGAGATAGAAGCTTTTGATTGTTCGCCTTTTCCAACAGTACGTCTTCTTCTTGGGTTAGTTTTTTTTTTTATAATCGTGGTGTCTGGGTCAGTTTGCGCGCACCTCGACTAATTCCACAAGATATCTGCTACTTCCCAAAACTCACCTATTGTTTTTGTCTCCGCTGAGATTTGAACTTGAGACTGCTTCTTGGGTTAGCTTTCCGTAACTTTAATATTTTAGATGTTAATAAAGGGGTACAATTGCAGAGGATTGCTGGAGAGATCAAGTCGTTCTCAACTGATGGCTGGGTTGCACCTAAACTTTCTAAAAGAATGGACAAGTTCATGCTTTACATGCTAACAGCTGGCAAGAAGGCATTGTCAGACGGTGGAATTACTGAAGACGTAATGAAAGAATTGAATAAAACAAGATGTGGAGTTTTGATTGGCTCTGGTATGGGTGGGATGAAGGTGATCCTCTTTACTTTCTTAAATATTGCTCCCTCTCTCCCAATTTATGCGACAGTCTTTCCTTTTTTTCTGTCCCAAAAAGAACAACACCTTTCTATATTTAGTAACAATTTAACTTTAAAATGCTCATTTTACCCTTAATGAGATGATTTATAGCTACACAAACATCTATGGCTTATTTTAGTATCAAGTCTTCCTTTCATTCCCTGTCAAACACCTTGACTTATGGAAACAACAATAACAAAATAATACTATATGAGTTGGTAAATTTTTGCTAGTCCGAAAGTAAATGAGTAACCTCAAAGGTTTTGGTTGAATTACAGGTCTTCAATGATGCAATAGAATCTTTAAGGATTTCTTATAAGAAGATGAATCCTTTCTGTGTACCATTTGCCACTACAAACATGGGCTCTGCAATGCTTGCCATGGACCTGGTTAGCCAGTGTTTCATCTTTGAAGGCTTTAATGTTCAAGGAAGTCCATATTATGTGCTTATTTGTAAATTAAATTGCAGGGATGGATGGGTCCGAATTATTCAATTTCAACAGCATGTGCTACAAGCAACTTCTGCATTTTAAATGCTGCGAACCATATCATTAGAGGTGAAGCTGTAAGTTTCTTCCCTCGAATCACGAAAGAGCTCTTGAAAGCATATCTTGAATCATTAGAAGGGAGAACAACATTTTTGGGAATCCCTCAGTTATTGGTAAATTCTGATTTTGGCCCTTCTGATATTCGACTCGACACATTTAACCTTCAATAAATTAAAATCTGTGCTTTTGATCCTTCTACTCAAATATGGAGTAAAGTATAAGTTTAATTTAATAAATGAGTAATTTAATGCTGGAACTGTTAATAATTCTGAAAGTAGTGAAATTCATAAGCAAAGGGATAAAAAATGCACATTTCAAGTAATTGAAGGTTAAATGTGACTGATAAACTATCAGAAGGACTAAAATTAGAATTTACCAATAATTGAAGGATAAAAAATGCTATTCACCCTGTTTAGAAAGTTTCGTTGTGGTCTAATGGAGGACTTCTAAGCTATAACATGCTTAATAGTTTGTGTTCTCCTTTTTCCGTTATTGAAAACTGCAGGATATGATGCTCTGTGGTGGATCAGATGCAGTAATTATACCAATTGGTATGTATCCTCCGTCTTGTCTTTATTTAGCGATCTGAGTTATTTTTTTCCCAAGTGATTTTATCTTTTTGTAGGATTGGGAGGATTCGTTGCATGCAGAGCACTTTCCCAGAGAAACAGTGATCCTACTGGAGCTTCTCGGCCTTGGGATAAGGTAATGTTCTGTATCATTCTTTTCCTCTTGTTCTCACGCTGCTGTCTAGTTGGAAATGCATTAATTTTATCTGGAATGGAAATGCTAATTCTAGAATACTTGTTATAGTCCATGTAAGGCACTTATAGCCTGTTTGGCCAAACTTCCAAAATCTGCTTATTTTGAAAAGTACTTTTTGTCAGAAGTGTTAAGTAGCAGTTCGCGTTTGGCTAATCAATTTGCATAATACTTTTGCCAATAATATTAGAGCAATAATTTGTGCTTGGTCAAGGTTCCAAAAGTGCTTATGGGGAAAAGTTACTATCTTTAGCTTCTGAAAAACAGCTTCTGCTACTACTCAAAGCACTTATTTCCCCACTAAAAGCCTGACCAAACATCTCAACTTTCTAAAGAAACTTAGTACTTTTGGCTCCCCAGAAGCTTGGCCAAAAAAGCTTATAAGGCTCATTGTGATCAAATGGGCTTTTTGCATCTTTTTTCTGTCTTTTTTTTTGCGTGCACAAGTTTTATGCATATTCAATGTTACAGCTTCCATGTCCTGAGATTGAATCTGGACATATGTCCTTTTCTGGACATATGTCGTTTTCTTCAGAATTTATGACCCCGTCCAGGCTCATAATTCATGTGATGTATTTCATGATTTTAATGACTTAAGAAATGATTTGGGATTAAAAAAAATAGCACTAATGGAGCTCAATTCACTTTTTAAGGATAAAAATGATTGCATATTCGTTTTTCTTGGACAGAATCGTGATGGATTTGTAATGGGTGAAGGAGCTGGAGTCCTGCTTCTGGAAGAACTTGAGCATGCCAAGGTAATTTATTAAGTATATTAGATTGCTGTTTTTTTGTCCCTTGTGATTCTTAAACAAAAGAGAAAAATAAGAATGCAAATCCCTGGCTAATTAGTTTCAATGTCTGAATGAGCAGAGAAGAGGTGCAACTATCTATGCTGAATTTCTGGGTGGAAGCTTTACATGTGATGCTTATCATATGACCGAGCCTCATCCTGAAGGTACTTTGCTCTCTCAATTTTTCAATTCACCAATCCAGAAGAGAGGAAGACCGGGAAGGTCGCGGGAGGGCCTAGTAACTATTAATTGCATCATTTAAACCTCTTAAGTTGTCACTAAGGGAAGGGACCAACTTTTAAGTGGAAACATCGTGGCTGTAAGTAATTGGGCCATTGCGCTTCTTGAGCCTCTTATAGCTTCATTTGCTGTTAGGATGGATTTAAATAATTTGCACTCATTAAGATTTTATGACTAGCTCTTCATGTCTAACCATTTCTTGCATTTGATCCTTTTTCTTAAAAAAAATCTGCTAGTGCCTTTCAGTTGTCACTTTCTCGTCTATATCCTAATAAAGAACCAATGCACTAGAGCAACTTCTATGTTCTCCCCTAAAATTATAAATTAACAATTGCCCTTGTGTTCCCACTATCAAATTAAACAATCAGGAGCCTGAAGTTCCCTGTATTGTGAACAATTGACTACAGTTGTAAATTAGCCACCTACTTTTAAGGCGAACAATTAAATTTAAAGTGTGACAAACATCAATAATGTCACAATTTCTTGCTTTTAGTAACTTGTGTATTTCTGTCATCAAATTCTTGGCATTTATAAGATTTGCTTCCAACATCACGGGATGCACTAATGACATAAAGCTCTTGAAGTGCTTCTCTGTTTAGCCATTCTAGTTTGTCATGCTTGAATTTCTTCTCACTACCGTATGAATAATTTTTTGCTAATTTTGTGTTTCTTTATCTGTATTGGTTAGACATGCACTAAAAATAGCTCTATTTCCAGTGTTGTTTCTCCAAGATGACAAGATCTAAGATTTTCACGTAATTTCAATTTCAAAGTTTCTTTCTAATCTCATATTTAATTTTATATTCCCTCTCTTTCAATTTGTTTGTCGTCCTTTCCTTTTTAGTTTGTTTAAAAAAGAATGCCTCTTTCCAAATTTGACTAGTCTTTAATTTCAACATCTCATGTGGCATGCTTAAGACCACAAGATTGAAGGGCATTTTGGTACATTATACATATCTTTAGTTTAAGACCACAAAATTCAATAGTCGTCTTAACTTTCTTAAACTTTGTGTCCAGTCAAGCTAAGACATATAAATTGAGACGGTAATATTTTGCTGAATTAGAAACAATGAGAGCTTAACTTGATAAGAAATGCAGCATGATATTTTATTTTTGTGTAATGTTGATTGAACCATAATAGGAAATAACGTGATCTCTGCATTTTTCCACAAATAAGCAGGAGCTGGTGTTATCTTGTGCATAGAGAAGGCGTTAGCTCAGTCTGGTGTATCCAAGGAAGAAGTGAACTACATTAATGCACATGCCACTTCCACACCGGCCGGGGATCTCAGAGAGTACCAAGCGCTTGTACATTGTTTTGGCCAGAACCCAGAGGTCAGAGTTTTCTCTCAACTATTGTTGTTTATGCCTGTTCCTTCAGGTTTTTCTTTCAGCTAATTAATCAGTTGCTTACTCCTTGTTTACAGTTACGAGTGAATTCTACAAAGTCTATGATTGGTCACCTGCTAGGAGCTGCTGGTGCCGTTGAAGCTGTAGCAACTGTTCAGGTAATTTTATTTCATATGCCTTGAATTCCTCGTCTAACACATCATCTAAACATATTTACACAGCTATAGAGATGCAGGGTGCAAAATCTACTATTGTGGCGCATGTTTGCACAAATATAAGTTTGCAGGGTGGCAAAGTCTACTATGCGGCATGTATAGCCTATCGTGCAATCTGGATATGTTATTACTTATTTGGGTGTCAAACTATTATAGACCAGTTATTCTGGCTTACATTTTACACGTATTGGAATTAAATTAGAGAAGGTTAATGCGAACAACACATTTTCCTCATAATACTTTCTTTAAGCGAGAATTGGTGAAGATGCCAATCAATATTTGCTTTTACGGAGTGGGTTTGTGGCTGCTAACACCGATTTGGTGGTTATAAAAACTGAAGTAGTTTTAATAGGGTAACATCGTACTTTTACGAAGAAGAATTCATATGTTTGACAGCTTATTCATAGTTTGGTTCTTTAACGTGGCTTTCTCAGTACCCTTTAAACATGTCTTTTCTGTGCTGACCCTCGTAAAAATTCTACTGCTTGAGTCTGACAGAGTTCAAATGGATTTGTAGGCAATACGAACTGGATGGGTTCATCCAAATATAAATCTTGAAAACCCAGATGAGGGTGTGGTATGGCTCTCTTTTCATTGCATTGCCAATCATTTATTGTTCGTTCTACGTTGATTTAGTATCTTAATTAAAGACTTTTATCAATTGGTTACACTTCATAATCTTGGAAGAATTAGAGCTATCCAGATTCTCTCTATTTATAACCAAAATTTGGCTCAACACGGAGCCTTCTGCTGAAATAATTAAACATACTGGCAAGTGGTTAACATCACCTGAATTGTTTTTTTTTTTTTCCTCATATCACAAATATTTTTCTTTTTTTGACATGAATGTGAAGCATCTGATATGTTACCTCTCTTAGTTCAACTCTTGCAACATTATAGTGTTTGACCAGCAATTTGGCATTTGATGATGTGTAAATGCATGAAACAGGATACAAATTTACTTGTCGGTCCCAAAAAGGAAAGATTGGATATTAAGGTGGCATTATCTAATTCATTTGGATTTGGTGGCCATAATTCGTCGATCTTATTTGCTCCTTACAAGTAGATATCTGTGACAAGGCTGGTCCTATTCAACAGGCCAAAGGTATGTAAGCATGCATGCTTTTTTATTTTAAATGTGATTTTTTAGCGAGTACAGTTAGTAATTCTAAGCGTTTTTATGTAGGTTGAACTTTATCACCTTATATAGTGTAGCTAAGGAAATAGAAAAAGATTAGTTAAATAAGGGTGCAATAGCGAAAACAGAAAATGGAGTTTCACCCTCCAAGTTACATGTCGACGTGGTGACGGGAGTAGAGAACTGTCATTTCTGTAGCAGCATAGTCTAGGCTTAATATACAGTGAGAAACTAAGAGCAGTTTCGTCAGTTAGTAGACTTGAGAAAACGATTCAAAAACCCCAATATCTGAAGTTTAGATTCTAAACCATGACTTTTTCATCTGGCAAATGAGAAAAATTAACCATAAAATAGAGGTTAAATTCATTTGGTTTAAAACTTACGGCGTGGAGATTGTTACTCATAGCGAATGAAATGTATAACATAGATGATTTTGATAACTGGCATTGGGTTAAGCAATCGAACTAAAACTTGTTTCTTTGCAATTCTATATTCAAGCGGAATAAATTACCCGTCCTCTCTCTTTTCTTTTCCTCCAAATATCTTCTTTTCTTCTTATTTCATTTCTACATGAAAACACTAACCTTGATGTTTACATTCGTGTCATAAACATGAACTTCATTGTCTTTTTCAGGAAAATTTAATAGGGTCCTTGATTCCAAGTTACATGGAGTCAAAGTTCTCAGAAGTTGGTCTCATTTTACTGGAATCATGGTTTCCTTTGTTGCAACATAATTTGATGAGACTTCTCTAGTGGAAGAAGCTATTCCTTGTAGATAATTGTTGGAGCAAGCACATGAAGGGGCAATCGCGTAGGATTTCCTTTTACTTTTCGATCATGGCCATTGTGACATTCTTGTTTTCGATCATTAAACTGATATCTTGTTTTCGATCATTAAACTGATATCTTGTTTTCTTAGGCATCAGAAAATGATTGTGTGGAAATGGCGTTACTATAGAACCTTTGAATGATAGCACATATCAGCTCTTGTGGACATATCATATTATTTTCTCTTAACAACTTTAAGTTTTGGTTTCTTTAGTGTTTTTTCTGCACTTCTTAATTTACAGCAATTGGTTTCACCAGGGTTATTGCAACTCAAACTTTGTGTTCATGTACAGAAAATAACTTGGTGTAAAAATGCAAGGTTAAGTTTTTTCCATTTCTGTACTATATAATTTTGTGTTTAATTTGTTCATTTTTACCTCATCAGGTTAGATCAACCTACAAAATAGGCAACTGTTTGATCCCAATTTGGTAAATTAAAATGCAATACAACTTGTTATAACCGGTTAAAATTTATTGATGGTACACTCTTGGTTTCCGTTTAAGAGTTTAAGAAATAAACATGTCATAACATTTGTATGGCGATAAAATTTATGAAACTCGTGGCCTAAAATATGCTAAATCATTTGTATGGTAAACAGGAAGTGTTAATTATTTTCAATTATAAAAATACATCATCTTTTTTAAAACAGATTAATAAAAAAATAGTGTTGTATAAATTTAAATGAAGTATAAATATCCTTAAAACTGTTCAGGAATATAAGCTAGCCTTGGATCATGAGTCTCATGGTGTGAATGTGTTATATTTGAACTAGTATGAGGCAATGAGTCTCATGGTATGATTCACTTATCATTGGGATAAAGCATAGAAACTAAAAAAGACTATCATGAATAACACATTTTCTTTTCTGAATCATTTGATGAGTGTCGGATTTGAAAGAATCCTCCTTTTTTTTTTTTAATATAAAATAAGCACACATTTGCACATGCTACGTCTTTACTTATTTTTTTCATTGTATAATTAGTGAAGGAAATAGATAATACGAAAAAATAAATTTGGCCGGGAGGTCGTAGGACCCAGCACAATTTTGATGTGACAATTTTGCGATGTTGTAGGCCTTATCCATGTATCATTAGTTACGTGCAACGTGTTAAGAATCTAATATATATGGACCACGGATGTCACTGAGCACATAATGTAACTTGAATGTTATCAATTTTGTTACGTAAATCAAGTAATAAAATACAAGCAAAAGTTCTTGTCAGACTTCAGTAGTTGAGTCCTTTCAGTAGTTGAGTCCTTTATCTCCAACTAAACGAGACATCCAAGTGAACCAATATTATTATGGCTTGATTAGAAAAAGAAAAAAACACAAAAAAGACGTCGACTGCATTTAAGTCTTAAAAAGAGAGAAAAAAAAAAGAAAAAAAAAAAAGAAGGTAGCCAACATATATGCAAAACGAAAAAGGCTCAAATATGCCATCTAACTATCAGAAATGACTCATTTATGCCACTCGTCAATAGTTTGACTCATTTATGCAATCGAATTATAGGAAATGACTCATTTATGCCATCGAACTATAGGAAATGACTCATTTATGCCACTCATCAATAGTTTGACTCATTTATGCCATCGCCCATTAATAAAAATGACTCATCCACGCCATATTACATTAAAACTGATTTTACAATACCATATATGACACGTGGCCTCCAATTAGATTATGGTTGTGGGTGGGTAAGATGTATGGTTGGATTTTTTATTAATTTGATATTTAAAATTGGGCTAGTTTAATTAAACTACGTAAACCTCTAACTGGAGGCCACGTGTCATATTTGGTATTATAAAATCGGCATTAATAAAAAATGGTATGGATGAGTCATTTTGGTAACGGGCGATGGCATAAATGAGTCAAAATATTGATGAGTGGCATAAATGAGTCATTTCCTATAGTTCGGTGGCATAAATGAGCCAAACTATTGATGAGTGGCATAAATGAACCAAACTATTGATGAGTGGCATAAATGAACCATTTCCGATAGTTGAATGACATATTTGAGCCTTTTATCTATGCAAAATTAGTTGCACCGACAAACCAGTCTTCTCCTATTTCCATATCTCTCTTCTTCCTAAACAACATTAGCTTGTAAATGTTCATTCTTTTATGTTCCAAACTTCTGTGATGCATTTTTTTTGTTTGTCAAAGTATAATATTTTTTTATATTTAGAAACAGTTTAATTTCTAAACTTTGCAATTCTTAATGAGATAAATTTATAGCCATATGAATCTTTATAGCTTAGTTTAGATCACAAATCTTTCTTTCTTAAACTTCATACTTAGTCGAATGTATCATAAAAGATGGAAGAAAGGATTATATCATAACAAGCTACGAAACATAATAAGGGAAGCAAAATTGAATTGATGGATCAAAGACAAATAAAAAAAAAACACTTTTTTCCAAGATTCATCAAACAAAGGTTCCAAGTTCATGAATTGAATCCAGCCACATAGACACAAAAATACATATATACTTATAAGTCATTAAATCTTGAATTCGCCTCGGTTAGTCAAGTATATTGATGAGGTAGAGAGCATTACTAGTAACCTTAGCAACATTAGCAATCCTTCTCTTCAAATCATGCCTAACTTTGCCATTAATTTCTTTGAAACCATCAAGACAAGTATCATCATTTGTCATAGCAGCACTAACCCAAGTCTCCAAATTGCTCATTTGGAACTTAAAACCAAACCCTTTATGCAAATGCCTGAGTTCAAAAATAGCCTTTTTTAGCTCACCTATAGAGTCGCCTATTTGCTCTATACAATCAACAAGTGCCCCTTTTTCTCTCTTGCTTTTTACTTTCAGATGTATGAGGAATTTGGAAGCTTTGTTGGCTCTTGAAAGGCTCACATTTAGAGATGCTTTTGCTAAGTCTTTTGGTGTTTTTATGGCTGAGTATGATGAGAGGGTTCTAATGCAAATTTTGGGGTAACTTGCATTGGTGCAAGATGTGTTAACAAGATTTTTGCAAGATGAAGATGATGAGATGATTGTTTTTTCCCCACTTGTGAAGTGAGATAAATGGAGAATGAGGAGAAGAAGGAGAACAAAGAGAAGTATCTTCATTTGTCAGTTCTGATCAGAGTCGAATCTAAAATTTATAGTCAGTAATGGTTGATGAGTTTAGAATGAGTCTAATTTATATAGGCAGGGGCAGAGCTACATATGGTGGAGGGGTTCAATTGAATCCTCTTCATAAAAAAATTACGGTGCAAAAAATTAAAAAACAAACTCTTTTGTGTATATATACTCCTGTTGCTCCACTTTGTTTAATACTGTTTTCTTATTGGTTCGTCTTTAAAAAAAAATCACATTTCTATACTTAATGAGAAGAGTTTATAGCCACACAAATTTTAGAAGTCCTACAGAAACACAAATGTTATGACATATTTTAAAAATCACAAGTTTTAATATTTTTTAAATTTTGTGTTGAGCCAACTATGCCAATTAAAATAGATGGATGAGTGCCGTTGTGATGGAGTTTTTTTTTTCCTTTCTTATTTTTGGATGACTTTTTCTTAAATGTGAAAGTGTGAACTATGAAGTATCTGTGAGCTGAAGTTAGGGGTTAGCTGCTGATTTAATTATAGGGGTTGATGAATTTAATAAGTAAGCATTCATTTAAGGCATTCAGAATTTGAACAAATGTCTCATGATTTGGCAGTTTTCAATGCTCTTAAGTTTTAAAGGGCAGTTTTCTTTTAAAATTTAGCAATAAGCTAATAACTCAACTCTGGAAATAGAAATTGGTTAACTGAGTCTTGTGTGAGAGTAGAAATTGGAAGATAGCAAAATGTCATAAGGAAATTAAAAATGTACTGGCTATGAACTGTGAAAGAGTACCAGGAAACAGTAACTTAATTTAAATTTCTCTAAGAAACAGTACTCTCTACAAAAACTCTTGAACAAAACCAAAACTCCCTTGTATTAGTACAATTTTCTTTGAGCTTCATAACTCAAAATTTGAAAATAAGCTAAAAAATTACTTCTCCGTCACAAAATAAGTGTCATCTTAGCAAAAATCATGCTTATTAAGAAAGTAATAAATACAATGTGGAGCTTACTAAACTACCCTTATTTATTTGATGTTTTGTTTTTAGAATTGAGCAATATTAAAGAGGACTAATTCTTTAATGCTAAGGGCATAGTTGGCAACACCCTTCCAAATTTTGTCTTCAATTCCTAAGGTAACACTTATTTTGGGACAACCTTTTTGCTAAGATGACACTTATTTTGAGACGAGTACTGTTTTTGTATGTGGCTAAAAGCTCAATAAATTATGTACTACATGTTATTACTAGCTACTTGATTAACTACATAGCAAATATTTACTCATCCTGGAATGTCGGTCAATGAATCCTACCATTCAAAACAATTATAGAAGCCAATCAGCTATTTGCTCTAAATTTCATATAATATAATTGTTTTTTTTTTTTACCAACTCATACGTAGCGCAGACGATTTAGATGACCTATGAATAATTCAATTATGTAAATAATTTTTACACGTATTTGAATAATATAAAGCCAAGAAAAAATGACGCATGTCAATAAGAGCGGAAATATTATCGTCAAAGTATGGTCAACTGAACACCCTTTGCCAGAAAATTACATAAAGGAAATATTACTTTTTTATATACATATCATATGTCGTACGTCCTAATCGAAATTAAAAGTCAGGGTCATCAGTAGTAGTTGAAGTGCAACAAGGCCTAAAATGGCCCCTTCTTCCATAAATATTTTTTGTTTGTACATAACCTGCCACGGCTCACAAGGTTCCATTAATTGAATAGTTTACTTTTTCAGAAAACTCCAAAATGATGAATAAGGAATGAGGAGACTCATAAACATGAAATCAAAATATCCTATATAATTTCACTTGAAGTATATTTCAAACAAGTTAAATTGATATTTCTTCAGTATTTCAAATAATGAACTTCTGCTTTTCAAATACTATTGATCCACAGAAGTTACAAATACAAAAATATTATTTATAGCCAAATGGGAATAGGACACGAGAGGGTCATTTTTAATTTTTTTTTATTTAACCATTTGGTATTCGAAATTTACAGGCTCCTGATATAACTCAAATTCACATTGCGTAGGGCCTATTTAAGAAAAAACGATTCTTGCCAGAAATTTCTCTATACCCAAGACTCGAACTTGTTTAATTAAGGATAGAAGGATTTCATCAATTTCTCCACAACCTTTGGTGGAGGGTCATTTCGGGTTTGTGGCTTTCATTGTACTGTTACTTATTGTGCTGATTAACCCCAATAATTGGAAAGTTATGTTCGGCATCTTGTTTATTTGAAAATTTAATTCAAATCAAAGTTCTCATCTAAGCATCCTTTTCAAGCACAATTTGGAAGGACACAAGAAATTAATGAGAATGACCTACCAAATGATATTTTTGGTTCAGACGCCCAATAGATTTCAAATAATTTACAAGTAAACAACTTAACTATGTAAGTTGCTGTTGTTTGTAAGGGCTGTGGCCATACAAGTGCAAGCAAATATATAAAATTTATAAAATTTGAAGAGAAGAATGAATTTGAATTAGTGAAAGTTGTAAAGAAATTAATTTCCTGCGTCACAAGAGAGATATTTAATATTTTCCAGAAAAAATCCCAAAATTTAGCAATTTACATTCTTCTATTGAAAATACTCTTAACATTAACATATAGATATCTTTCTCACTGCAATCACTTTTTTGCTATATGCAAGGGTGGAGTCAGAATTTTTCATTAAGAAAATTCAACTATAATAAGTAAACACACAAAGAAGTGAAGGGATTCATACTATAAGCACATAAAGAATAATTTTGACCTTGCACATTCTGTGTATTTCCAGCAAAGGGAATATAGATGAACCCATTGTGCTTCCCTAGCTCCGTTTATACACACAACTAGAGAAATGAAACAAAAAGAAAAACAAAGTTTTGCTTGTTACCCAAATTTTGTAGCTTCAAAAGAATTCTTTGTGAAAAATGATTCTTGTGGATGTCTTGTAAATCAGTACTTTTGAGTTTTGATGGCTTCTTCAATTACTTGGCTAAGACAGGGGTCCCACAGTAGAAGACTCCTGCATCATTTACTTTTTGATTTTTTGTTCTGCTGACTGTTTGTTCGTTACTTTTTGAATTCAAGTTCTATACACTAATGGGGTAGTGATATTTACACAATCAGGTCACTTCAAGATAGTTGTCAGTCCGTACATCACTATGATATGCATTAATCGGTAAGCTGATGAACCTGCTATAATAAGTTTAATAACGCTAATAATACATAAAACATCTTTAACAATATCGGTGTATATAACTTAACTCATGCCTTTTTTTTTTTTTCTCACGGAGATGCTAAATACTTTAGGGAATTAGTTTTGATCTAATTATTTGTTAAAGTATGAAAAATTGTATCTTCAGTACAGTTAGTACTGACTGATTTGTTTCTGTTGGGAAGAAGTAAGCAATAACCAAATTGCACGACGAGGTAACAGCGGAAGAAATACCCAAGTCGAAACTTCACACACTATTTGAACCAAGAGAAGACAATAAACACTAGCACAAATGGAAATCCGGGCAGCAACTATACCAACAATAAAATAGCAAAACAAGCAAAAATAAATCGAATGGAAGAGACACCAAATTTACGTGGTAAAACCCCTTCAAGGTGAAGAGGAAACATCCACGGGATCTCCGGCCCACAAAAGTTCCACTATAATCAACAAGAGTTACAACAATGTTCTCCAAATGGCTACAACAACAAACCCAAGCACGGAGCAACAATAAATAAAGGATAGCACCAAAACTAGCGAAGACAGGAGAGAAATCACCCTAAAAAATGAGCTACTGTTCGTACTCGACAACTGGAGCTACAGACTACAAAATCCGATCTCTACCGTTGAAATCGAAGAACTGGATGTTGATAACCCCCAGTTCAAATTTCAGCACGATCCAACGGTTAACGAATCAGAAACGCAATTTAAAGCCGACTGCTGTAGCAGAAAATTTCTGGACGAAAATATGCTTTTCTCTCTCACATTTTTCTCTCTATATGGCTGCTATGAATTCACTCTTGTGTTCTAAAAATAAGATCTAAATTGATCCTATATATAGAGGAAATTTTGGGCAAAATTGACCTGGTCCAAATTGGATTGAGTTTTATTAATCCAATTCCACATAGGAAGGGAAAACCCAAAAACCTAACAGTTTCCTTCCAAAGAAATTTAAGAATCAACTGCATGCACATGCTTAGTTCTCATCACAGTTTAGGTTGTAAGAATTATTTTACAAACTGTTGAAAAGGAATGCTTGAAGCTATTCTGTTGAATACGTCATTCCATTTGGGCCTTGCAAAATGTGTCCTCACCTACTTATAGTTTAATATCAGTTACTTGATGAAAAATGTTAAACAGTCCAATTGCGCTCTACTCTTTGCTGACAAAATAGTTTAATAATTGTGCATTTCTGCCTGATCCTGTTTCATTGCAATCAGCAGAGTAAAGGAGATATTGAGTTGATTGGTAATAAAGTTGTCAAAATGAAAATAGTAATAGACCATATTAAAATCTCTAGTCGTAGGAGAAAAGGGAATTGTAACAGTACCCTAGGCAAATTCCGCATAGGTAAAACACGGGAGAGGTGTTGATATAAGGAAGCAAAGTCTTAGCATCTATTGACGCATTATAAACTCGAGGGTATAGACCCAAAGCATATAATATGGTATCATAGCACTGCTCGTGCAACCTTGGGCGATTATTGGGTAAACCTTAGCGTTCAAGTTACTTCACGCGAGTCTAACATCTTTGAGACGATGGTGGGATGACAAACTTCAGTGAGGATGCTGAGTCAGTAAGAGGATTTATGCAACTCCTTTGACAAATTTCACGTCGGCAGAATAGGGGAGAGATGTTGGTTATATAATTAGGAAGCGAAGGTTTAGACGTTAATGACACGTTTTAAAGTCATGCAGGCCGCAGACCAAAGCGTACAATATCATTAGTTGACTGGACTGGAAGGCACCACTAAGGACATCCATTGACAATTACTGTACACTACCTTCTCTGCAACTTCATTCATCACTCCATTAAAACACTCAGAGGATCCAAGTTCTCTGGTAACCTAATAAAATGTGCACTTTTAGTGCTCTCCAATTTCTTTCTTCCACTTGATGCCACACTCGAAGTTGCTATACTTCTCCAGCTATCATATGGTGAAGTTGTCTCAGTATTAGAATCCTGAAATTAATGTTCAAGTAACATTAGTACCACTATCACATGTTCACTTATTTAATTTTAACAATAAAAAGTTAAAAAATGAGTACCACATTGTCTTCTGTTCTTGAATGGTTTAATATATCTTTCAAGATAGTTATAAAAGGTCTTACAAGAATCATCAAAAATTTTAAAAAAATTATGAAAACAAAGTGGAGATGCAGGGGATCGAACCTCGTGCCTCTGGCATGCAAAGCGAGCGCTCTACCATTTGAGCTGCATCCCCAATTGTCTATATAACTTCCAGTTTGCATAACACCAAGATATACACACGAGACACTACCTCGGATTCAATTTTTATATAGGATGCTTCCCAAAAAACGAAATGTATAGTTTTTTAATTTATGCAGAAATATTCATGTGTCTAGAAAATCAGTGGCATACGCAGGATTTTTGCATAAGCAGTGTCACCATGTAAAAGAGTGAACAACTGAATAAATCACTATAATGATATCATATTATAAAAAGACAACTCAAATCATATTAATAAAACTCATTCCAAGTACATTATTACAATTCTCCTCGACGAGATTTCATCTTTTGAAAGGTATCCATAATATCCTCATTAGAAATAGCACTAAATACTTCTTTTTCTATATAAGGCACCAAACAACCACTCAAAAGCTCATCATCCATTCGATTTCGTAAGTCAGTCTTAATCAACTTCATCGCAGAGAAAGCTCTTTCAACTGTAGCAGTAGCAACTGGCAAAAGTAAAGCAAATTTCACTAGTCGGAACACGAGAGGATAAGTTCCATGCTTCTTTGTCTCTACTAGTTTCTTGGAAAAATCACAAAGTCCCTTAAGATCGGAAAACCTTTTATCATGATCACGTACATCAACAATATAATTCTCAAGCTGAAAACGAAGGTCAATCCTAGCATGTTTATCAAAATCACCAGGATACAACTCAGCTAATCTCAATATTTTTTCAATGTTAAAGCTTGAAAAAGAGTCAGTTGGGTTCAAGCAAGCAATTCCAAGAAGCAAATCAGTTGTCTCCTCATCAAAGCGATTATTGAGTTCTTGATGTTGCCAATCAATAATTTTATAAAATATTGCAACTTGGCAGTGATGTAAAATAGTATACTCAGCAACTCTCCGACGTGATCTTCCAAGGATAACATAAAACTCATCAAATTTAGGTATCGAAATATCATACTTGATACAAAATTTAGATACCTCATCAATAAGTGAATCCCAACCTTCTTCTCTTAGTTTTTGCAGTCGCTTCTTTGTCACTCCAACAAGTAGCATGGCATTTACAATGTCTTTCTCTTTCTTTTGAAAAGCTGCATTAAGCTCATTTGTGATTGCTAAAATAGTGCGCTTGAAGTGCAACATGAAGACAACCTCAAATGTTAAACATGCTTTAAGATATTCCTTTGCCCTACACTTTTCTGCAAAACGGGCATTAACAGCAATAGCATCAAGTACATCAATGATAGGACCAAACATAAGAATAAATTTTTTAAAAGATTTGTAGTGAGATCCCCATCTAGTATCACCGGCTCTAGCAAGACCTAGTTCTTGATTCAAGCCCCTACCAGTTTTAAGCTCGCCTTTACATAATGCTTCTTCAATTTCTTTTGCTTGAGATTCACGAAGTTCATCTCTATGCTTGAAAGAAGCTCCAACCATATTTAATGAATCAGAAACCAACGATAAAAGTTCCTGCACTTCATCACATCTTCTAGAAATCACAACAAGAGTTAATTGGAGTTGATGAGCAAAATAATGAATAGAATGAGCACCTTTACTTTCTTTTTGTATCAAGATTTTAAGCCCATTTAAATATCTTTGCATATTGCTTGCTCTATCATAACATTGTCCACGTATATAAGATGGGCTTAAAGAATGTTGAGCAAGTAAACCAACAATTTGATTTCTTACGGACAAAGCACTAGTATCATGAACATGAACAATACAATAAACCGCTCCATTACACTCCCCCTTCTATCAACATACCTCAAAACAATAGCCATTTGCTCCTTACATGACACATCACGAGATTCATCAACTAATATGGAAAAGTAATCATCATTTAAATCCTTAATGATATACTTAACTGTTTCCATCTTACATGCAGTGATAATATCCCTTTGAATGTATGGAGAAGTCAACTGATTATTCTTTGGAGCTTTTTTAAATGCTTCAGCAATATTATCACATCGTTTAGTATACCATCTAAGAAGTTCAATATAGTTACCTTTATTATCACATCAATTGCAGATTCTAAACGAGTTTGGTATTCTAACTTTTGTTGATCAGACTGTTTAGCAAGTACACTTTGAATGGATTGTTTTTGTCTCATCAAATCTCCAGCATTTCTTCTTGACTGATTATGAACACTGTTTGGTCCGCCAATATGCTCATTAAAACTTTTCTTCTTGTTCCAACTTGTAAAACCTATACTTGAAAATACCTCTCCTCCCCCTTGATTGATGTTTTCATCTTGAAACAAATAGCAGTAGAAGCAAAAAGCTGCATCTTTTGTTACACTATATTCCAACCAATCATACTCATCAAGCCATTTAGAATTAAAACGACGCCACTTACCATACATATATCTCTTAGGAAACAAGTGCTTTCGAGGTTGGAAGGGACCTTGATGAATATACGATCTCCTTATTGCATCATGGTCATTTGGATGATATTTTCGAATAGCTAATCTTTCCCCAAGATCGGTTGGTCAGGAACTTATATCAATTCCTTCATTTTGTCGATGTTGTTCTGACTCATTAATTTTTTCTCCCAAGTCAATTGAATCTGGAGTTGTTGAACTTGGCTTTGGACGCTTGGAAGATACTTTATGATAATATCGCTCTATTGAAATTTAGGCTAATGCGATGTAATCTGCACAATTAGTAATTAAGGATCAAATATTGATTAGTTCAGTAACTACAATATATAATTGCATTAAATATGTGTTATGGATGCCTTTAGAAAATAAATCGAACTCTGTTTTCAAATTGAAATTTTAACCATCTCAATATTAGCAAGACATAAAATAAAAAGTTCATGTCGATAACTCTTACGAAGATTAAAAACTGTCAAGAAACAATAAAAAAATAGGTAAATTTAAATATTAATATAATGAACACTAAATAATTTCATTGTAGAAATTAGAAAGAAAATAAATTATTGTCATGAAAAAATTTCAAGCACTTAATAAAATATTATGATGAAGAAAGTGCTAACCTGATGTGGCAATCGGGATAAAGAACGAGAAGAACTTATATTCTAATTTGAAAGGTGGGCAGCCATCAATTATATTCTAATTGAGAAAAGAATTTTTAAGGTTATGACTTATGAGTTCTTTTTAGGGTTTTAGCTTTTAAGTTATTTGACCAATTTGGTATAGAATTAGAGTAGGAAAAGGCTAAGTTATTTTACTAGTTTTAGGACTATATTTACTGGTTTTAGACCCCACCGTGTTGTTCCATTTATATTTTAGTTGTTTTATTGATTTACAATTTAAATTATAGTATAAGCAACAAAACAAATGAGGCCAGACGGGTTTGAACCCGCGACCTTGCTTTCAAAATAGAGCTCTTTACCATCAGACCAACGCGCGCGTTTCTTCTGAAACAGTGTCACATTTTGTTTTTACCTTTTACTTTCATTCCATTTATTTTTTATATATGTATATTTAGTAAAACATTTCGACGAAGCAGTGTCACGTGACACCCCTCACACCAACATAAATCCGCCCATGCAGAAAATGTATGTATTCATATAAATGAAAGCATTAGTATCACATATCTTCATGATTTTGTTGATCATGAATTGAGTTATCTTAGAGTTTGATGAAGAAATATCAATGTGATCTTCAAATTCTAGAGTCTAGGCTGCTTATTGAAATTGAAATGTATAAATTCATTGTGCAATTTATCCATGGCTTGATTACCAAACAAAACTATGAATTGGGAGGGCGATTCTGCCGGTGAACTGACTGTACCCCAAACTAACACAATAGAATAAGCAAAGCATATTAGGGCGCTTGAGAGAACCATGTCGAAGGAACTAGGTAAAATCATCTGTAACTTTGGGATAAGGGACGCTTTCCTACATTTAATTAGAAAAGCGACACATACTGATATCAAAGGATAACACACACTACTTGTAAAGCCAAATATTTGATTTATTCCTCACATGGTATATTAACACTGAACAGAAAGATGGAACGTTGAAAAATGGAAAATAGAAAGAAAAGATTACAAGCTAACCCATTAAGTTATTCGTTACTTTTTTTTTTATACTTCTTGTCTACAATAATAATAACTTCACCTCAGTTTCAAACAAGTTGAGATCGTCCAGTTTCAAAGATATTATATATGAGGAGTAGCAATCAAGTAGAGATCTTTGTCTCTTCTAGCGGTCATTCCATTTGCTTCAGTCATATCCAAATCATTTGGATCCATGCCATTTGGAAGATTCCAATTAAAGTGGTAAAGCAAATAGGCTAAAGGCAGAGTAACAAGAGCTAAACCAAATAGTCTTCCCGGACAAGTTCTTCTTCCAGCACCAAATGGAAGAAATTGGAAGTGAGTCCCATTCAAGTCAACCGAACTGTTCTCGAATCTCTCTGGTATAAAACTTTCGGAATTTTCCCAACTTTCCGGATCTCTTCCTATAGCCCATACGTTTACCAGGACTTTACTTTTGAATGGTATTGTGAATCCGTCTATCTCTGTTTCCTCCCTGCATTCTCTCGGGACTAGCAATGGAGTTGGAGGATGTAACCTTAGTGTTTCTTTAATCACTAACTTTAGGTAATTCAACTTGTCAAGGTAATCATCATCATCAAATATTTTCTTGTCCTTGAAAACTTCTCTCACTTCAGCTTGTGCTTTATCCATGACATGTGGACTCTTCATCATTTCCGATAGTACCCAAATAACGGTTGAAGATGATGTGTCAGATCCTGCTACAAACATATCCTATACCACATATATTTAGCGGTCAAATTATCGTCAACCAAGTCAATCAATTCCTAGCTCGTAATCGCAAAGAGTAGATATTATGAGAATATATATGTTCTTTATATCATATGTGGACCATTGTCAAAATTCAATAAAATGTGTTTTACTTCTTTAAATTGTCAAAAAGTTCCTTTTTATAACTTATATAATCAAAACACAAAAGGTTTGTGAACTTACAAGAATTATCCCTTTGATGTTGTCGTTTGTTAGAGTAAAAGGAAGTTCCCCTGTTTCCATGACTCTCAAGAAAACATCAATCAGATCTTCATTTGTTCCACATTCAGCATTGTAAATTTTTCCGTTTGCCCGATTCTCTCTGTGCACATCGATTACATTGTTCAACACTACATCTACCTTGTTATGTGCCTCGGTTAATATAGACCCCATCCCACTGATCCCATGAAGAAACCTTTTCGAAGGGAACAAATCAGCCAGCTCGAAACCTCCAGCCAAGGATAATACCCCATGAAGCAAACTTATCATCACCTCGTTTTGATCTTTACATGCTTTCCCAAAAGATGACCTACATGTCACAGAATTCATAAACCAAAATAGTTTTTCCGACATATTGATGGGTGTATTTCCCATCGATCCAATAGATGACAAGAGACTCGAAAGCTCATCTTGTCGAATTGGGCTGAACGACTTGACCATCTTGGCACTGAGGAGCTCCATGATGCACAATTTACGCATTTGCCTCCAGTAATCACCATACGGAGAAAATGCAATGTCCGTACAGTCATAACAAAATATCTTCCCCAACATGGTCGGTGACCTCGACGCAAAGGCGAGGTCGTGAGTTTTTAGGAATTTTTGTGCCATGTGTGGTGAGGATACAACTATAGTGGGGACTTCCCCGAGCTGTAAATACATCATTGGGCCATATTTTTTAGACAATTTTTTTAGAACATGATGTGGTATTCCTTTTGTCAAGTGGTGCACACTACCAATAATAGGTAACCTCCAAGGTCCTGGAGGCAATTTCTTGTTGACACCTATTTTTGTATTACTCCACTTATGAATTAGAAGAAAGAGGAAGGAGATGAAAAGCAAGAATGAAATAATTTGCTGATCAATCTCCATTTTTTTTTTTTTTACAACACAACAATTGATAGTGTGAAGTGATCTTGATGGATTGTTCATTTAGAGTACTAGTTGATGATACTTATAATAAAGAGGGTGCACATAAACATCTAACACGTGAGTTGAAATTAATAAAACAGTACACTAGCTAATCAATGACTTGAGAGTCGTGTTTATTGTAATTAAAAAAACTAATAGCCACTTACATTGATTTTAAATTATTGTTTATAGAATAAACACATGTACTTCTGAATTTTCCTCATCCATGAATCTCGCAGACACTGAGGAAAATAGAAAAAACTGTTCATCTATGTATTATGCCAAAAAAAAGTGTGTATTCTGTAACCACTATATATAGTTAATGTGTTTAGATGGCAGTTTGTGCGAATGACTATCTATGTATTATACCAAATTAAAAGTAAATAATAAAAAAGGTGACATTCAAATATTACAACATCTATCTTTTGGTCACGAGCTTCTTTTCCTTATGTACTTACCCACACTAAGTATATACACCTAACTAAACAATTAACTTCAAGAAGAAGAATCCTGAAGATTAATAAGGCTTGAAAACATGAACGAAGAACACAATATTGAAGGCATGAAACCATGAATGATGGACACGGTATTAAAGGCGTAAACACATCCAAAACGCTAAGGAAAGCGATATTTATTCCCTTTCCTCCGTGAAACTCCTATGCGTTCAAGATCTAGAGACCCGCTTACAGCCTACAAGTTCATGTGAACCCAATATTAAAAGATTCATTGAATATTTACAAATACTTGACTGTGAGAAACCCATAGACTTCAAATCCTAGATTGACCGCTTATGATAATATTGTATGTAAATAACTTTAGTGCATAAGATAAGAAAATACAAACTAGAACTTCATCTTTTGAATGTAAAAAAGTTAGACAAGAAAAGAGACTTTTAGAAAGGTAAAACATGGGGAATGATTTTCTGTTACATATAGAATGTTCTTTAGAATAGAAGACATTCTTTTCAAAAAAGAATACCATTTGTAGTTACTATATACTCTCTACGTCAATTCTCCCCATCAGAATAATTATTTCATTTAAAAGACATATATATTAATTTTATTCAAAAAATTTCTAACAGTAAGGCATATACAGCTTAATAGGTAGCTGGTGTACATTTGTTGACTCTCGAGCTTGTCATATTTATTCACATTGACCTCTTCTTCCTTCTTCTTCTTCTTTTTTAAAAAAAAAAAAAAAAATTAATTACTTGTAGATATATTTAGTGAGCTTTTTCATGAAGCGATGTACGTGAAACTAGATACTCGTATCCGCCCTTTACACACAAAACATAATTAGTAAATATTTATTTGCAACTGGTGTTTATCCCAATCATATAAATTTATTATAGTTAAGTGATTTAATGAGGAATGCATGTTAATTCATTATTAATTATATGTTAATAATCTATGTATAGACGCATATCATACTTTTACTGATTTGATATAAATATTGTGCAGATAAATTTTTCACCAACCTAATTTTACCTTTTTGCTAACAGTCAAAATAGGGCGCTATTAATTGTAGAAATTTGTGCAAAATATGAGAGTAGGAAACATCCTTCTACTTTCTTATGGTTTGATTAATTCTTTAGTACAATTCAAAGAGCACTGTTTTTTTTTTTTTTTTAAATTCCCATTTAGTCAAATGAAGGATCCTAATTAAGATATGAGATGATATTGTGTTAGGATCAAATTAATCAGGTGTTATGCAAACTTAGTCTAGAACGATGGAATGTTAGACAACAAAACAGACACAAAAATTTGACGTCGTTCGATTATTTAACCTACGTTCACAAGTAGAGATACTACTAAAAAACTGTTGAAAAGCGACATACAAAAGCCGACATCAATGAGGTTGGAAAAAAAAAAGCGACCTCGTGAGGTTGGTATAAGCCTCCTTTTTATTTTTTTTCCGAAACCCACTTAACGAGGACGGTATTTAATAATAAAATTCTGGAAAACTAAATACCAACCTCATGAGGTCGCAAATATGTTCCGGAAACTTTGGCGACCTCATGAGGTCGGTATCTATTTAAGAATAATTAAAAAAGAAATTAACTTTGCCCCATTTATTCTGAATACGTATATAAAAAGTAAATAATTAATTTTAGAGATACGGACCTCATGAGGTCGGTATTTATTTAAGAAAAATTAAAACAAAAATTAACTTTGCGACCTCACGAGGTCGAAATATATATTTAAAAAAAAAAACAAAAAACAAATTAGAAACAGATATACTATACAATCCCACTTCGCCTCAAAACACTTCTCTCCCAAAATCCTCTCTCACTCCGCCGCTAGCTTCGGTGTCTCTCTCACTTCGCCGTCCACTAATCCGCCGCCCACCTGTCCATAACACTCTACTGCCCAGTCCAGTTATCCCTTCTTGTTGTTGATTTGTTGTTTGGTTCTTTTCTTATTCTGAAAAGGAGCGTCTTTGTTAATGTAAGTGATGAATGTGTTTCTCCTCCCAACAACTATTACATGGAAAAATTAGTGAATTTGAAACCCTAAAATACATTGAGTTGGAAAATGATTTGACTTTTGGGAAGTCCTAACTGATGTGAGAAATGAGGTTGTAGAAATAAATATCAAGTAAAAAATATAAATGGAGACAAAATTTGGTCTATTGGAGTTACTTTGTAGAATACATTATGCCGTAGTAATTATTTTTAGACTTGTATACTTTTCAATGTGGAAACTTATGTTGAGGCTAGATGAACTGATTCGTTCTTTTATTCTAAGTTGAAGCTTTATACTCCTTGCCCTCTTTTCATGTTCTTATAGTGTTGTATCATCGTATAGAACAAATATTGCTTTGAAAATTAACTTCATATTCTAGCCTATTTAACTTTATACTCCTTACTCTATTTTCATGTTCTTATAGTGGTGTGACCAGTTCTTTAGTACAATTCATGAAAATATATACTATAACAGTAATATCTCTTGTAATTTATGATATAATGCTTATTTGTCCTATTTTAATATAATATTTTTATTTATTATTAATGTTTAGAATTTATCATTAAATTAAATTATTAATATAATAATTAATTTATGATTAAGAACAGATATACCCCGCATCAAAAAAGGGTGCATATATACCTTTTTCGTTACAAAATGATGCAAATATACTCTTTTTGCTGACGGAATTTTTTGTAAAAATTATTTAGCTTATTTTTTAATTTTAAAAATGTCACGTGGCTTTAAAAAAAAGTCTATTTATTTTTCTTTGAGCAGACATATTTTTCTAAAGCCACATGGTAATTTTTTTTTTCTCGTAGGTAGGATCTGGTTCGTTTAAAAAATGGGTAGACTTATTTTTGTAAAGTCACGGAGATATTTTTTCTAAACTAACCATACCCGACCCACTAGGAAAAAAAATTACCATGTGACTTTAGAAAAATATGTCTACTAAAAAAAAGGGGCAAACTTTTTTTTTTTTCTAAAAAAAGCCTCGTGGCATTTTTTAAATAAAAAAATAAGCTAAATGATTATTTAAAAAAAAATTCCGTTAGGGAAAAGTGTATATTTGCATCATTTGTGTAACGCAGGGGTATATTTTCACTATTTCATAACGACAGGGTATATTTGCACCATTTCATAACGGTAGGGTTATATATACACCACTTTTTTAACGAGGAGTATAGCTGCTCTAAATTGCAAAATTGAGAGGTATATTTACACCTTTGCCCTATCAAATTAACCAAGTTAAATTATGTTAATCAAATTAACAAAGTTAACTTATGTTACAAAGAACTACAATAGGAAAGGTAAGTGTAATATCACAGATTACAGGGAAAGTCAGTGAAGCCAAATTTGACAATAAATCTCTAAAATTTTCCCTTAAAACTAATGTTAATGGATTGTATTGTGTCATTCTCATATGGCAATATTTTTATTACTCTCGCCGTTTCTATGCCGTTTCAATTTAAGTGGATACGGTATAAAGTTTTTTTAATCTTGTGATCTTAAACTTATATCAAAACGCTTTTTGAATCTTATGGTCCTTAATATACCATTAAAGATGTTCGAATTAAGGAAATAACAAATATAAAAAGATGATAGACGCATATCATATTTTTATTGATTTGATATAAATATTTTGCACATAATTTTTTACAAACCTAATTTAACCTTTTTGAGTTTTCTCGACCAAAGTCAAAATAGTTTGCGCTATTATAGTTGTATATTATGGTGCAATTATGAGAGTAGAAAAGTAAAGGGTAGGAAACATCATTCTACTTTCTTATGGTTTGATTACTTCTTTAGTACAATTCAAAGAGCACTGCTTTTTTTTTGTTTAATTCCCATTTAGTCAAATGAAGGATCCTAATTAAGATATGAGATGATATCGTATTAGTATCAAATTAATCAGGTGTTATGCAAACCAAGTCTAGAACGATGAAATGTTAGATAACAAAGCAGACACAAAAATTTAACGTGGTTCGATTATTTAACCTACATCCACAAGTAGAAATAGGCAATTCATTATTATCTGTATATAAAAGAGAGTACAGAATATCGAGAAGAAACTCAAAAAAGGTCACTTAGAGGTTCACTTTAAGTGATAGGGTAAATTTTTGAATATGTGCACTCGTCAAATAAAGGCAGCTACAATCCTCCCCTCTCCCCTTGGCGTGACCAGTTCTTTAGTACAATTCATGCAAATATATACTGCAATATTATAACAGTAATATCTCTTGTAATTTATGATATAGTGCTTATTTGCCGCATTTTAATATAATATTTTTATATATTATTAACGTTTAGAATTTATAATTTAACTAAATTTGTGAATGTCTTTTCAGGAAAATGTCTTAGAACAAAAATCATGATTCCCTTAGGTGCCAAAGAATGCCTTAGATTTTATTAAAAATAACAAAGTTAACTTTTGTCACAAAGAAACTAAAATAGGGAAGATAAGTGTAATATCACAGATTACTAGGAAAGTTAGTGAAGCCAAATTGAAAATAAATATCTAAAAAATTTCCTTAAAACTAAGATTAATGGATTGTATTGCGTCATTCTCATATGACACTAGCTTTATTACTCTCTCCGCTTCATTTAAATACACTACTAAAAAAATTCTATTTTCCCACTAATTTTTCACTGAAAAATGTTCAGTGGCCATTCGGTGGGAAAAATCTAAATAAAAGTGTTTTCACATAGAAAAAATAGAAAATTTCCCAGTATTTCAATGAGGACTTGTTTCCCATCATGCGTTTTCCCATTGAGCTGGTCTGGTGGGAATGAGGTGGGAAAATCATGTTTTGTAACGCAAATTTCCCACAAAATGTCGGTGGGAAAACTCTTTATTTCTAGTGGTGGTGGATACGTACGGAGCTTAAGATATAAAGATTTTTTAATCTTGTGATCTTAAATTAAAGATATGATAAAGTTGTATAGCCGTAAAAACTTTTTATTAACGGTAAAATGGACTTTAAGTTAAATTATTTTCGAAATACTTTACTAGATATGCTGATGCATATACATATAATAAGCAAAATGAAAATATTAAACAAAGAGCATTTATTAAACAAAGAGCATTTATTAAACAACATACCTTTCAGAATCATTATATCATATTTAGTGTATTCTGGAAAAAAAAAATGTATACATGTTCTATCTTCCAAGACGAAAACTCTTAAACAAAGAGCCTTCATTTTTTTTATAGCCCAATCATTTTCTATGTTTATTATAAGATGGCAGTTTATTGTTCTCGCTACCTCTAGCTCACCCTATTCCGGTAATTTATTCCAAAGTTGAGCATTAATTTAATGTATTATTATATTCTCGTTTTGTTATATATACTTGATTATTGTTCCATTCATCTAGAATGAATGATGGGATTTGCGGTATTAATGTTAGTGCATGTATGTTTAATACGAGGGAAGTCATTTTTCAGGAAAATGTTTTGGATGAACAAGTCATTTCTATGTGTTTATTTACCAAAAGATGTTATCCAAAAGCATTCTATCAAAGGGCCGGGAAAAAGATTTTGCACACTTATGGAAGGAGATCATTGCATTATAGATATCAAACTAGGCTCCAATTTTATAATACTACTGTTAAATTTAGTATATATGTTTCTTCAAGAAAATATTATCTGCTAATCTACTAAAACAGCTTTCAAGAAATATTTTTCGTCAAAGGCATGATACTTTTTGATGTCCATATACAGTATCAACAAAGGCATGATACTTTTTGATTTTTTAAAAATGAATTCACATATTAAAACACTATAAACTTTTTCATATCAATTAAAATATTTGAACAAAATCATATTTAAACAATATATTGCTTGTAAAAGGTTATATGCACAATATATTTTCTTCAGCATTGGCTTTAATTGTTTGATTCTTTTGGACGGATAGCTATTTAAATTAGTTTTCCTACTTTATTAGCCGAATAAGAGCTTGATCTCCTACATGGAATTTCATCACTAAGTATTAGGTGGCATTGTCAATTCACATTGATTTGTAACACTAAAATAAACATAGCACTGCTAAAAAAGTTACCATTAAATTTGATGGTTTTGCACAATGGAATTCTCCTCGTTTTTCCACCTACATTACTAATTTCACTTTTCATGAATGAGTTTCTACAATTATTTTAAAGTAACCTGATATTATAAATTATTTTAAATTGTTAGTGTATCTAAATTAAACTCAAATGACAATGCATGCAGTGCAACAAGATCTGATGAGTCCAATTATATGATAGCAAATCAAAGGCCTTGTAATCAACCTCAGCGCTGGAGTATTAATTTCCTCATCATCAATCTTGTTGTAGCTATTTTAGCAAAGGAAAATGGATGGTCATGGTGGAACCAAAGTGACAGGTATAGGACAAATTGTGAGACTCAAATAATTGTTACAGAAATGGCAAAATGTCACACTTACCCCTACTAAGGAAAAAAAACCATAGCCCGAAAATACGACGTATAAAATCGTTCAATAATCGAAAAAACGAGTCCTATGGAGGTATATCGCCGTCTATAAGCAAGAGGCTATAGAGCTCTACTGTGTACTGGGATTCAGACGAGGACATGTGTCAGAGTCCTTACCTACTTATAGTTTAATATCAGTTCCTGAAAGTATGCCAATACCATGTTTGGCGTGGTTATGTGCCTGGAACATGGCGATTAGAGTCGACTTGACATTGTCTTTATCATAAACTTGTCAAATAATTGTGCATTTCTACCTGATCCTGTTTCATTCCAATCAGCAGAGTAAAGGAGATATTGAGTTGATTGGTAATAAAATTGTCAAAATGAAAATAGTAATAGACCATACTAAATTCTCTAATCATAGGATAAAAGGGAATTGTAACAGTACCCTAGACAAATTCCGCATAGGTAAAACACGGGAGAGGTGTTGAAATAAGGAAGCAAGTCTTAGCCTCTATTGACGCATTATAAACCCGAGGGTCTAGACCCAAAGCATATAATCTCACTAGTGGATTAAGCTGTTACGTATGGTATCATAGCACTACTCGTGCAACCTTGGGCGATTATTGGGCAAACCTTAGCGTCCAAGTTACTTTACGCGAGTCTCACATATTTGAGATGATGGTGGGATGACAAACCTCAGTGAGGACGCTGAGTCTCTAAGAGGATTCACGCAACTCCTTTGACAAATTTCACGTCGACAGAATAGGGGAGAGATGTTGGGTATATAATTATGAAGCGATGGTTTAGACATTAATGACACGTTTTAAAGTCGTGCAGGCCGCAGACCAAAGCGTACAATATCACTAGTTGACTAGACTGGAAGGCACTACTAAGGACATCCATTGACAATTACTGTACACTACCTTCTCTGCAACTTCATTCATCACTCCATCAAAACAGTCATAGGATCCAAGTTCTCTGGTAACCCAACAAAATGTGCACTTTTAGTCCTCTCCAATTTCTTTCTTCCACTTGCATGCCACACTAGATATTGCTATACTTCTCCAGCTATCATATGGTGAAGTTGTCTCAGTATTAGAATCCTGAAATTAATGTTCAAGTAAGATTAGTACCACTATCACATGTTCACTTATTTAATTTTAACAATAAAAAGGAAAAAAATGAGCACCACATTGTTTTTTGTTCTTGAATTTTTTAATAGATCATTCAAGATAATTATAAAAGGTCTAGCCTCAATTCAAAGTCTTACAAGAATCAACAAAATTAAAAAAAAATTATAACACAGTGGAGATGCGAGGGATCGAACCCCTTGCCTCTCGCATGCAAAGCAAGCGCTCTACCGTTTGAGCTGCATCCCTAATTGTCTGTATAACTTCCAGCTTCAGTAACACCCAGATATACACACTAGACACTACCTCGGATTCAATTTCTATATGAGGATGCTTCCCAAAAAGCGAAATGTATAGTTTTTAATTTATGCAGAAATATTCATGTGTCGATGTATTCATATAAATGAAAGCATTACTATAGCCTCATGATTTTGTTGATCATGAATTGAGTTATCTTAGTTGTTTGATGAAGAAATATCAATGTGATCTTCAAATTCTAGAGTCTAGGCAGCTTGTTTAAATGGAAATGTATACTTTCATTGTGCAATTTATCCCTGGCTTGATTACCAAACAAAACTATGAATTGGGAGGGCGATTCTCCCGGTGAACTGACTGTACCCCAAACTGACACAACTGAATAAGTAAAGTATATTAGGGCGCTTGAGAGAACCATGTCGAAGGAACTCGGTAAAATGTCCCGTAACTTTGGGAGAAGGGGCGCTCTCCTACTTTTAATTAGAAAAGCGACACATACTGATAGCAAAGGATAATAGAAACACACGCGACTCGTAAAGCCAAATACGAGTCATATATTATTTGATTTATTCCTCACGTGGTACATTAACACTGGATAGAAAGTATGGAACGTTGAAAAAAGGAAAATAGAAAGAAAAGATTACAAGCTAGCCCATTAAGTTATTCATTACTTTTTTTTATGCTTCTAGTCTACAATAATAAAACTTCACCTCAGTTTCAAACAAGTTGAGATCGTCCAGTTTCGAAGATATTATATATGAGGAGTAGCAATCAAGTAGAGATCTTTGTCTCTTCTAGCAGTCATTCCATTTGACTCAGTCATATCCAAATCATTTGGATCCATGCCATTTGGAAGTTTCCAATTAAAGTGGTAAAGCAAATAGGCTAAAGGAAGAGTAACAAGAGCTAAACCAAATAGTCTTCCTGGACAAGTTCTTCTTCCAGCACCAAATGGAAGAAATTGGAAGTGAGTCCCATTCAAGTCAACCGAACTGTTCTCGAATCTCTCTGGTATAAAACTTTCGGAATTTTCCCAACTTTCTGGATCTCTTCCTATAGCCCATACGTTTACCAGAACTTTACTTTTGAATGGTATTGTGAATCCATCTATCTCTGTTTCCTCCCTGCATTCTCTCGGGACTAGCAATGGAGTTGGAGGATGTAACCTTAGTGTTTCTTTAATCACTAACTTTAGGTAATTCAACTTGTCAAGATAATCATCATCATCAAATGTTTTCTTGTCCTTGAAAACGTCTCTCACTTCAGCTTGTGCTTTAGCCATGACATATGGATTCTTCATTATTTCCGATAATACCCAAATAATGGTTGAAGATGACGTGTCAGATCCTGCTACAAACATATCCTACACCACATATATTAAGTGGTTAAATTATCGCCAACCTAATCAATCAATTCCTAGCTCATAATTGCAAAGAGTAGATATTATGACTGTATATATGCTCTTTAATATCATATATGGACCATTGTCAAAATTGAATAAAATGTGTTTTAATTTACCTCTTTAAATTGTCAAAAAGTTTATTTTTATAACTTATATAATCAAAACACAAAAGGTTTGTGAACTTACAAGAATTATCCCTTTGATGTTGTCGTTTGTTAGAGTAAATGGAAGTTGCCTCGTTTCCATGACTCTCAAGAAAACATCAATCAAATCTTCATTTGCTCCACATTCAGCATTGCAAATTTTTCCGTTTGCCCGATTCTCTCTGTGCACATCGATAACATTGTTCAACATTACATCTACCTTGTTACGTGCCTCAGTTAATGTAGACACCATCCCACTGATCCCATGAAGAAACCTATTCGAAGGGAACAAATCAGCCAACTCGAAACCTCCAGCCAAGGATAATACCCCATGAAGCAAACTTATCATCGCCTCATTTTGATCTTTACACGCTTTTCCAAAAGATGACCTACATGTCACAGAATTCATAAACCAAAATAGTTTTTCTGACATATTGATGGATGTATTTCCCATCGATCCAATAGATGACAAGAGACTCGAAAGCTCATCTTGTCGAATTGGGCTGAACGACTTGACCATCTTGGCACTGAGGAGCTCTATGATGCACAATTTACGCATTTGCCTCCAGTAATCACCATACGGAGAAAATGCAATGTCCGTACAGTCATAACAAAATATCTTCCCTAACATGGTCGGTGACCTCGACGCAAAGGCGAGGTCGTGAGTTTTTAGGAATTTTTGTGCCATGTGTGGTGAGGATACGACTATAGTGGGGACTTCCCCGAGCTGTAAATACATCATTGGGCCATATATTTTTGACAAATTTTTGAGAACACGATGTGGTATTCCTTTTGTCAAGTGGTGCACACTACCAATAATAGGTAACCTCCAAGGTCCTGGAGGCAATTTCTTGCTGACACCTATTTTTGTATTACTCGACTTATGAATTAGAAAAAAGAGGAAGGAGATGAAAAGAAAGAATGAAATAATTTGCTGATCAATCTCCATTTTTTTTACAACACAACAATTGATAGTGTGAAGTGATCTTGATGGATTGTTTATTTAGAGTACTAGCTGATGATACTTATAATAAAGAGGGTGCACATAAACTTCTAGCACGTGAGTTGAAGTTAATAAAACAGTACACTAGCTAATCAATGACTTGAGAGTCGTGTCTATTGTAATTCAAAAAAACAATCGCCACTTAAATTGATTTTAAATTTCTGTTTATAGAATAAACACATGTACTTCTGAATTTTCCTCATTCATGAATCTCGCAGACACTGAGGAAAATAGAAAGAAGTGTTCATCGATGTATTATGCTAAAAAAAAGTGTATATTCTGTCACCAATATATATAGTTAATGTGTTTATATGGCAGTTTGTGCGAATGACTATTCATGTATTATACCAAATTAAAAGTAAATAATAAAAAAGGCGACATTCAAATATTACAACATCTATCTTTTGATCACGAGCTTCTTTTCCTTATGTACTTACCCACACTAAGTATATAAATCTAACTAAATAATTAACTTGAAGAAGAAGAATCGTGAAGATTAATAAGGCTTGAAAACATGAACGAAGAACACAATATTGAAGGCGTGAAACCTCGAATAATGAACACAATAGTAAAGGCGTAAACACATCCAAAACGCTAAGGAAAACCATATTTATTCCCTTTCCTCCGTGAAACTCCTATGGGTTCAGGATCTAGAGACCCGCTTACAGCCTACAGATTCATGTGAACCCAATATTAAAAGATTCACTAAATATTTATAAATACTTGACTGTGAGAAACTCATGGACTTCAAATCCTAGATCGACCGCCTCTGATAATATTGTATGTAAATAACTTTAGTGCATATGATAAATCTTTAAATTTTTACAACAAGCAAATATTGAAAAAATTCTATTAGAAAGTACAAAATAAATGGGGAATGATTTTCTGTTACATATAAAATGTTCGTTAGAATAGAAGACATTCTTTTCAAAAAAGAATACCACTTGTAGTTACTATATACTACTTGGTGGTTATAAAATAATCAAAGGACACATCAATCCTTTCATTTAATAGTAGCATCAAAAAAAATTATTTCATTTAAAAGACATTTTTATATATATTTTTTTTTAATTTTATTCAAACAATTTCTAACAGTAAGGCATATACAGCTTAACAGGTAGCTGGTGTACATTTGTTGACTCTCGAGCTTGTTATTTTTATTCACATTGACCTCATCTTTCTTCTTTTTCTTTTTAAAAAAAAATTATTACTTATAGATAAATTTAGTGAACTTTTTCATGAAGCGATGTCACGTGAAACTTGATACTTGTATCCGCCCTTTACACACAAAACATAATTAGTAAATATTTATCAGCATTATGATGTTTACCCCAATCATATAAATTTATTATAGTTAAGTGATTTAATGAGGTTAGAATGCATGTTAATTAATTATTGATTATATGCTAATAATTTGTGTACAGACGCATATCATACTTTTATTGATTTGATATAAATATTGGGCCGATAAATTTTCACCGACCTAATTTTACTTTTTTGTTAAAAGTCAAAATAGTGGCGCTATTAATTGTAGAAATTGGTGCAAAATATGAGTAGAAAAGTAAAAAGGTTGAAAACATCCTTCTACTTTGTTATGGTTTGATTAATTCTTTAGTACAATTCGAAGAGCACTGTTTTTTGTTTTTTGTTTTTGTTTAATTCCCATTTAGTCAAATGAAGGATCCTAATTAAGATATGAGATGATATTGTAATATGATCAAATTAATCAGGTGTTATGCAAACCGAGTCTAGAACGATGAATTGTTAGATAAAAAAGCAGACACAAAAATTTTACGTGGTTCGATTATTTAACCTACGTTCACAAGTAGAGATACTAAAAAAGCTGCTGAAAAGCAACATACAAAAACCGACATCAATGAGGTCGGAAAAAAAGCGACCTCGTGAGGTCGGTATAAGTCTCCTTTTTATTTTTTCTAATTTATTTTTTACTGAAACCGACCTCACGAGGATGGTATTTAATAATAAAATTCTGGAAAACTAAATACCGACCTCATGAGGTCGCAAATATGTTCATGAAACTTGAGCGACCTCATGAGGTCGATATCTATTTAAGAATAACTAAAAAAGAAATTAATTTTGCCCCATGTGGTTGGAATACGTATATAAAAAGTAAATAATTAATTTTAGAGATACGGACCTCATGAGGTCGGTATTTATTTAAGAAAAATTAAAACATAAATTAACTTTGCGACCTCACGAGGTCGAAATATATATATATATATATATATATATATATATATATATATATATATATATATATATATATATATATATATATATATATATATATTTTAAAAAAAAACAAATTAGAAACAGATATACTATACAGTCCCACTTCACCTCAAAACACTTCTCTCCCAAAATCCTCTCTATCAAAACCCTCTCTCACTACGCCGCTAGCTTCGGTGTCTCTCTCACTTCGTCGTCCACCAATCCGCCGCCCACCTATCCATCAGACTCCACCGCCCAGTCTAGGTATCCCTTCTTTTCTGCTAAAACTTCTGTCGATTTGTGTAACGACTAATCTTTCGTTCCTGAAAATAATAATCAAGACAAGAAAAATAGCGACAAAGAATAATATTTGATTTCAAGAATATGTGCGGGGGTTACAATCTTTATGAAATCTTAAATAAAAAGATGTAATCCTCTGATTCTTCTCCTCACGATATGACCGTCAATCAAGGGATTTGCTTGTTCTTGAACGATGGATTATTTGTGGTTGTGATTTCACTACGAAGGCGGAGGCAAACTTTAATCACAAACGTAGAGGTATGGAAACTTGCGGCTCACAACTTGGAGCGAAGACTTCTTAGTATGCGGAAGACTTGCGGATGAGAGCTTCTTTATGTATTTCTCTTCATGGCTTTTGGCTTTTGTGAAGACCCCTATTTATAGTTGCAGGGGAGAGTTAGGGTTTGTATATGATTGGTTGAACCATATCATTTGAACACTTGGCGACATTTGATTGGTTCTTCTATTGACTTGACATGCTGTGTCCCTTATGCATGTGGCACGATGTTATTGGTTCTTGACTTGACTTGGCGTGTCACGTCATTTGATACGTGGCATGGACCTTGGGCTAATAGAGTGGGCTCATCATGTGAAGACCAACTCAATGGACTAGCCTGGTGAAATTGGACTTAAAATCCATGTCTTGGACAAATAATTTGATCTTGGCTTGGGCTTGATATTTCTTCAATTTAGGAATTTATACGAATTTTATATGGATTTTAATTCCACAAAATTCATGTGTCTACAAATGTCCCCTACTTCAAGACTTGTCGGGTTGTAGATGTGTCGAAAGTGAGTCGAGGCTTGAAGTATTATAGAAAAACACTTGACCAAAGCCAAGAGTCTTAAACCAAGGGGTGGTATTTTTGGTATAGCAATTCTCAATTCAAACAAAAAGACAAACCCTAGTTTACAGCCGCCTGCACTTTTAATTGTGAAGGGGTTAGACTTTGCATGTCTAAATAAGAACGTCCAGCAGTTGTTTACTTCTTGTCCTCCTCCTATTTTTTTTTTTTTTTTTTTTTTTTTTTTTTTTTTTTTGTAGAACTAACAATCCTTGCTCTTTGTTTTCCTTTCACAGGTTTTAACTACTTGTTTCAATATGCCCTTTGATTGCTTTGTTCTTCCATATATGTTGGCAGTGGTCAAAGAAATGGTCTAGCTTTTCTTCCAGAATCAATATTGAAAGATTGCGCCAACACAAGAAGTTTCAAATTCGCAAACAAAGGAGATTGATGTTCAACATCGAATTTAGCCGCGAATCAAAGCTTCGTGCTTTGGCGCCAATATCTGCCATGCTGAACTAGGCAGTTGTACTAGCTGCTTCAGATGTCTGTCATGTGAAACAGAAGCTTCGTGCAGTTCTCATCGATTCATATAAAACCAAAAAAAAAAAAAAAAAATCGTACAATAAGCACCGCACGTGTCGATCCTTATAGAACCAAGAAAACTTCGTGCAGTTAGTGTTATACCCCATTTAAACGAGTCAAACCGGAGTACAACATATTGGTGATTCCTATTCTGTTTTATTTTAAGGAGTCGCCACCTAATTAATTTAACGGTGAATTAGGACACCTAATTTATTAACTAAGGTAAAGCCTAACTAAACCTCAGTTAATGGTCTACTTAATTAGTGTGATTCTAGGTAAGGGTTCTTGATTATCCTAAAGGGAATGAGTTAGGCATCCTTTAGAATCCGTTAACTACGGTTGACCGGTCAAACTTAAGTTAATTAATTAAGGTTAAAGATGCAAATATAGCATTTAAATTTTAAGAAAATGGCTTGTAAATGTTGCTAAGGTTTTAAAGGAAAATATAATAATGCTATTTAAAATAAGACTTGTAGAAAATATAATAATTTGCATAAAAGAAGACTTTAAATGCTATTTAAAATAAGACTTATAAATGTTGCTAAGGCCTTAAATGAAAATATAATAATGCTTATTTAAAATAAGACTTGTAGAAATTATAATAATTTGCATATAAGCAAAGAAAATGCGGGTTTGTGCAGCGTTTTTATAAATATTTGAAATAACTCAAATGGCGAGGTATTAATTGATTTTTGCGGTTTAGGAGTATAGACAAGATACAAAAATAGCTAATATGAATTTAAAAGAAAATAATGTTATAATCAGATTCTTTTCTATGGGCAAATTAGGGACTTGGCGAAAATAAAGATTTCGAAACATTGAAAACTTATTTTCCTTTTTCAAAGAAATGTCAAAATACTTTTATTATCATATAGAAATAATGCCCGTTTTCCTTCAAAGATATACATAAATACTTCGTGAAAATTGAATTAAAACATTTCCGCTACTACGTCGGAATAACGTCCATTTCCGAAGCGAGAAACAATCGAATCCGTTATTGGGATAAATTATTAAACCTTTAAGTATGTTATTTCGAAAGCAAACTCAAACACCACTACCCATTATCACTGAACTTATCCCCACTAATTCTACTAGGATTCATCTAAACAAAAAATAAAATGAGACAAAGTGTTAGTCAAGCAATCAAATACACAAACAAAATAGAGCCACGGAAATCAGAAGTTTAAATGGGCTTGGCCCATTTTAGGACTGTTGCGATCTGTTGCTGCTGTTGGGCTTTGGCCCAGTATTTTTTTTTATATATATATATTGCTGCGGACCGGGATTGACTCGAGAGAAAGGTCATGTTGGGCTTTAGCCCAACACCGAATGCGGAAGAAGACGAGTCCCTTGGACTCGTACGCGATGGTCATGCATAAAAACGAAAGAAAAAGATTAGTATATAATCAATAAATAGGGCTAAACATATATAATGGAAATTCAAAACAGACCAGTGGATTATGTATATACTGTTTATATTTAAGTATACCTCATGTATACACATTCATAAGAATGTATAGAAGGTTAATATTGGAAAGCTTTTTCCCCCGTCTTCCCGATGTTGCACAAGTTCCAAGGGATTTCATGAATCCCAGGTATGGCTAACACCGGGGAGGGTTCAAGCTTAATCCATAATGACCAACTAATCTCCCCATAAACGTATTAACTAAAGTATACTCTAGATATACACATGTAAACATAATCAAACACAGTATACTTGCAATGCACAGACACATAAAATTTTAAATAGACATAGAATCACCAAACATTCATGCAATTTCCTGCTTTTAGCTGGAGAAAAAAAGTACTTCGATTCATGCTTTTGAAATCATTTTTTTAAAAAAAAAAAAAAACAACGAAACTGGAATAAGTTGTTCCAGAGGAATTCAACACAGCAGAATGGTAACACCTAGTTGAGGTGTCACTGCAACTGCTGACGACTGAATCAAAATCATAAAGTGAGTCCCTCCACATAAACTAGCAAAGATCAAGCTTCATTATGCATCGAAGGATATTGCCTAGACACCACACGCCATTACAGCCTCAACAAAACGATCAAGAAGAATATAAAGCACAAGATCATTCACACATCAGATGCTACAGAAATAACAGTTAGTTATTAGAAAAATTTAGGGGGGAACATATGATTCAAACAGGACATTAACTACAACAGAGTTATTAATCCTTGCACATTTCAATTTTATGCTTCAGCTCTGTGCATTTTCTATACACTACACAGGCAACTTAATCTTATGTTTAAGTGTTCCTGAAGGCATGTCTCTAACTACATGAAAGTTCCAAATAACAAATTAAAAAAAAACAGAGAACCCATATCCTCAATACAACATTCAACTACAGGGAAATATTCAAAACAGTTCAAGCAAAATGACTGCTAAATAAGTCCAGCTATTCAACCACCAATTAAAATTCTGTAAGAACTTAGGAAGACTCACTACCAGCAGACCTATCAGAGCCAGAAAAGCTCATTTTACTTAATGATAAACGAATTAATTCCTTACCCCTTTTAAAAATCAAAAGACACCATGTACACATTCAACAAACACAAACTTATATTTCAACTAAAAGAGTAAAACAGTATTCATATTCAATTCAATGGGCACACACAGTTCTGGAACAGACATATACTAAACAGACTGAATCAAATCAATCTTCCATTTTTCAAATTAGGCATATGATCATTCATGTTTGAACAAAGGGATAGGACTCAAACTACCTAAACACATAAGCCACATATTTCTGGTGATAACAGAAACTCACGGAACATACATTCCTTACATTAACAATTTGACAATAAGCTTCTATCCATAGAAAATAATTTCAAAGGTTGCTTTTAGCTTAAAGGAGGGACATGAACTGAAACTCCTACACTAAATTGATTAGAGTGCAATTGTAGCTCAGAAAAATTACTCTAAATTGATTAGAGTGCAATTGTAGCTCAGAAAAATTACTCAGAGGAACACCTTTAACATGCCTCTGTAACAAATTTTTAACTTAAAGAAGGTGAGTATTATTATTATTTTTAATAAAAAAAAGCTGGAAACCTGGTTCTATTAAAGACATCTATACGACCAATTCTACAACGTTATAAGAGGGCTTAAAACAGTTTGTAAGTATCCAGGCAAAGGATGATTCATTAACTTGACACACATAATTATATCTTCAGCAGATTACCTAATTCAAGAACTTCAGAAGAAAGTAAACACATGCTAATCCTTTGAACAATAAGGACATCCCTCTAGAATTGCTACTCTTTACAAGAAATCATAGAAGTTGACTAAAGAACTGACTAGAAGGTATCAAATTTCATCAAAATTTAGATTTGCACTTAACAGAAGGTTTCATCTAGACTGAGACTTCTATCCAGAGTTATCAAACCAAACCTCATGTTTAATGAAGATGGTAGACATTTTCAGTTCTGGATTAAATAAACAGCCACCACATAATATAACACATGATGCTAGCAACTAAATAAAGGGAAGATATCGCATATAAAGCTCAGAACTTTAAACAGTAAGCATGCTAATCACAGAATCAAGCATATGGGTACAGATTAACACTAACATGAGTATTTAATCAAACATATAAGCAGGTTTGGTGTCTAATCTAAATTAAACTACCAACAAACAACATGATTAACACGCTAAGCAAGCCTACAGCTACACTGAACAGAATTTAACTAAGCTTAACTAACTACAGAAATTAACTCATATACACATCAAATAGAAAATGAAAATGAACTACAAGGAAAAGGGGAAATTGCTGACCTTCTTCAGGTGCAGTGAAATGGGGTGCGGAGGTTTTAGATCTACGCTCGAACACAACGAACCCAAACTCAGAAAAACCTTTCGAAATCCAAAATTCGACAGAAACAGAATACTCCCCTTTTTAAAAGAAATTTGGTTTGATTTCAACAATAATTTCAAAATGAAGGTGATGCTCCCTCTCCCCCCAAAAATCTCTCTCAAATGCACTCCAAAATCTCTTATTTATAGGACGAAAATTAGGGTTTTTGACTACCATTTGGGCGGGATTTCTTGGTCAAGAAACTCTGTTCAAATCCGAACGTTAGGGATCATTCACGTGATTGTTCAGGCATCACCCGAAGTGGTGAAACCTGATCTAAAATCGAAGGGGAGCCGATGCGTTTTGAAGCAAGAATGGGAAAACCTTTCCCTTTCAATCGACAGAACGCACAGGTAAGCGGACGTATGGACAAATTTTTGTATGGAAATGGATAGACAAACTGTCCATGGTTAAAAGAAGAGTGGGATTTACTGAAAGTGGAGAGGAAGAGAGAGGGGCAGGGGGGGTGTGCTGCGTGAAGAAGGAAATAACCCTAATGGTTTCCTCTTTTGTTGAATGAATCGGGTCGGGTAGGTGGGTAGTGGGTTAATGGACTGGGTAGTTTAAATGAATGGTGGGCTGGACTGGTCCGAAAATATTTGTGGGCTGATTTTATGGACTGGTCCGAAAAATTATGTGGATTGATTGGGTTCGAATTTGAGCTGATATTGGCTGAATGAAAGAAACAATTTGGGCTTCTAGATTTAAATAAAAAGACCCTCTTCCATTAATTATATATTAACGTGTGCCAAAATATTATTTACTATAAAATATATTTATTACTAAATAAAGTTGTACGATGTTGTAATAGCCGTGCAATAATATTTTAAAAGTTTAATAGTAAGTAAATGCTTTTGTTTAATTACATAAAATAAAATGCGATGCGTGTGTACATAAGACGGTAAATAAAAATGTTAAAAGTGAACATAATAAAGGTAATAATAATAATAATAATAATAATAATAATAGTAATAATAATAAAGGTAATAATAATAATAATAATAATAATAATAATAATAATGAGAAAAGCGACGGTATTAATAGAAAACTGATTAAAATTGTGGTAAAGTACAAACAACTATTCTTAATCTATCAAAAATAAATATTTGGAAGAAAGACGGGACAAAATTGGGTGTCAACGGTTAGCACCGTGGGCGTTGATCTGTATAGAACCAAGAAGCTTCGCATTTATCCATACAGAACCAAGAGAACTTCGTGCGGTTATCACTGTGGGCATTGATCCGTATAGAACCAAGAAGCACACTTCCATTGGCGACACAACGACCGCATTCCATAATTTGGTGACACAGCAACCTTAATCCCTCATTAGCGGCACGACAACCGTATTCCATCCTTTGCGAGCGAGCATATGGCGCATCTCCGCAAAGCTTTGTGCACTTGTTCCGTAAAATTCATAACTTGAGCTTGGAGATTTCGAATTATGCACTGCTTGATCCCCCGAAGCTCAAACTATAAGTGCTACAACTATGCGGATGATGGAGACATAATTAGCATTAGATTTGACTTCACAAACTTTTTGTAGTGACGTCACCATTTGAAGAAATAATGCACATTTGATAAAGGCACTGACCACAATCCTTGGCTTCAATTGCTTTCACCATAGATTCTTTGTATATGATGATGTACATGTAGTTTCATCCCCTTTTTTTGAATAATTGATGTACCAAAATCCATCGGAATTGAGGCAATAAAATATCTTTTACACTTCGATGCAATTTGTTTCTTTTCTTTTGCACTGTATATCTTTGTATTTGAAAAAAGTAATGTGATGCCCCCAACTTTAATTTTGGTGACCACATCATGTCGTGCCTTCTTTTTGTTAAACTTATGCGACTGAACTTAGAATGTAAATTCTAAGCGCCTACATACCTCGGTGAAGAGGATCAAGTCATAACGTAGTTTCGAAAGAGTGACTTTTTTTGTTTTGACGTCCTAACTTTTTTTTAAGCTGCCTCACATAAGGTCTTCAGTCTAGCAGACATTTTTTTTGTTGATCCATCCACAGTTTAAACTTAGGTTGGCCAGGAATATTCAACTTGAAGATGGAGCTTTTGTAACTTCTAGACTCTGCTCGATTTTGAAGAGCTTTGAGAATTTAGCTCAAATTTGAAGAGCTTTGCAACATGAAGATTTTGCTTGAATTTGAGGAGCTCTGCAACTAGAAGACTCGGCTCGTATTTTGAAGAGCTTCATGACATACACTTAGTCTCGTGTGTCAAGGAGCACTGTAACTTGAAAATTTAGCTCGAATTTGAGGAGCTTCGTTACGTGAAGATTTGCTCGGATTTGAAGTGCTTTGAAACTTGAAGACTTTGCACCAATTAGAGAAGCGTCATAACTTATAGATCTATCTTTAATTTGAGGAGCTTCTTCATATGAAGATTTAGCTCGAATTTGATGAGCTTGACGACTTGAGGATTTACCCCGATTTGAAGAGCTTATGACATACAGTTTAGACTCGTGTATCAAGGAGCATTTCAACTTGCAGTTTAGGCTCATGCGTCAAGGAGCGTTTTAACTTGCAGTTTAGGCTCTTGCTTCGAGGATCACTGTAACATACATGGACTCTTCTATTTCTTTTTGGGATTCAAACTTGCCCCTACTATGGAAGTCTTCTATATCTTCATCTTCGTGAGGCTCACAGATGGGAAACCATTGATCTCCACTTGTAGCCATGCTTAATTCCATATAATGTGCACGGGTCTCCAACTCTTCAAGTGTCTTGGGATTTATTCCTTGCAATATGTAACGAAGATCCTAATGCATACCTTGGATGAAAATTTCGATCCCAGAAGTTTCACTAAGGCGATCTTTGCAGTTAAGGCTCAAGCTCCTCCATCGATCGATGAAGTCAAAAACTTGCTCATCATTTCTTTGGCAGGCATTTGTAAGCTCTATGATGCTCACTACACGCCTTGTGCTGTAGAAACGATTAAGGAATTCTTGCTCTACTTGCTCCCACCTATCAATGGAATTAGGTTCGACGTCTATATACCAATCGAAGCCATTCCCTTTGAGGGATCGAACGAATTGTTTGACAAGGTAATCACTATATGTTCCAGCATTGTTACAAGTTTCAACAAAGTATGCTACGTGTTGTTTCGGATTTCCCTTGCCGTCGAATTGCTGCAACTTAGGAGGTTGATAGCCAGCAGTCTTCAGGTTATCAATCCATTATGTATAAGGCTTTGCATACGTAAGAGAATATTTGGATGCGGACTCAGATTTATGCTTAACAGACTTCATGATGAAGTCCTTCAATTGGCCAACGAGAATCAGACCTTCGGCTGAGGCTTGGACCTTCTTGATCATTGTTTCTTGTTTCGTGGATAACTGTCCTTCCTCTTATGTTTCATGAAGCTTCACAGGTGCTTGGGTAGATTCTCCTTCGGCCATGCTCTCCAATTTATTTGTTAATTTGGTGATTTTAGCATCTTGATCTTTAACGTACTTTGATAGGCCTTCAATTGCTTTCGTCAAATTTGCAAGTTGTTCTTCTATGGTGGAAGCTTCAATCACCATCACTTGTATGACCACCGCAGATGATGGAGAATAGTACGGATCGTCATTTGGATAGAGCTTGGCTTGGAGAGAGGCATGAGGGAAGATTGGAGCAGATCTAGTGCTCAACACGTCATCATCTTTCCGCATGAAAGGATCGTTGGACTGGCGATGGCGTTCTTGTGACAGCCTTAGTCGAGCCAAAGTTCTTTCTACCACCTCAGCGATATCGTTCCCTTCTTCTAACACGTACAGATACAATATTCCTTCTTTTGGAGATGGCGAACCAGAAACATGAGACGCCTCGGACGGTACTTGAAGCACTTGTTGTCCCAGCAGTTTGTCTTTGCTCCTTTTGATTTAGCCGACAATTTCCGTGGCAACTTTCTAATCCGCTTTTGGAGTCAGATCTAGGATTGAACTTTATTGCGGTCATCTTGGTGTTCTTGAAATTCAGAGAGAAGAGATAAGAGGTAAAGATTGTCCCACTAGGCGTGCCAAATTTGTAACGACTAATCTTTCGTTCCTAAAAATAATAATCAAGACATGAAAAATAGCGACAAAGAATAATATTTGATTTCAAGAATTTGTGCGGGGGTTACAATCTTTATGAAATCTTAAATAAAAAGATGTAATCCTCTGATTCTTCTCCTCACGATACGACCGTCAATCAAGGGCTTTGCTTGTTCTTGAACGACGGATTATTTGTGGTTGTGATTTCACTACGAATGCGGAGCCGAGCTTTAATCACAAAAGTAGAGGTATGGAAACTTGCGGCTCACAACCTGGAGCAAAGACTTCTTAGTATGCGGAAGACTTGCGGATGAGAGCTTCTTTATGTATTTCTCTTCATGACTTTTGGCTTTGTGAAGACCCCTATTTATAGTTGCAGGGGAGAGCTAGGGTTTGTATATGATTGGTTGAACCATATCATTTGAACACTTAGCTTGGTTCTTCCATTGACTTGACATGCTGTCTCACTTATGCATGTGGCACGATTTTATTGGTCCTTGACTTGACCTGGCGTGCCACGTCATTTGATACGTGGCATGGACCTTGGGCTAATAGAGTGGGCTCATCATGTGAAGACCAACTCAATGGACTAGCCCGGTGAAATTGGACTTAAAATCCATGTCTTGGACAAATAATTTGATCTTGGCTTGGGCTTGATATTTCTTCAATTTAAGAATTTATCCGAATTTTATATGGATTTTAATTTCACAAAATTCATGTGTCTACAATTTGCTGTTCGGGTATTCTGAAATTGCTATGTTGGGTGTTCTTTTCTTGTTCTGAAAAGGAGTGTCTTTGTTAATGTAAGTGATGAATGTGTTTCTCCTCCCAACAACTATTACATGGAAAAATTAGTGAATTTGAAACCCTAAAATACATTGAGTTGGAAAATGATTTGACTTTTGGGAAGTCCTAACTGATGTGAGAAATGAGGTTGGTAGAAATAAATATCAAGTAAAAAATATAAATGGAGACAAAATTTGGTCTATTGGAGTTACTTTGTAGAATACATTATGCCGTAGTAACTATTTTTAGACTTGTATAATTTTCAATGTGGAAACTTATGTTGAGGCTAGATGAACTGCTTCGTTCTTTTATTCTAAGTTGAAGCTTTATACTCCTTGCTCTCTTTTCATGTTCTTATAGTGTTGTATCATCGTATAGAACAAATATTGCTTTGAAAATTAACTTCATATTCTAGCCTATTCAACTTTATACTCCTTACTCTATTTTCATGTTCTTATAGTGGTGTGACCAGTTCTTTAGTACAATTCATGAAAATATATACTATAACAGTAATATCTTAAATAATTTATGATATAACGCTTATTTGCCGTATTTTAATATAATATTTTTATTTATTATTAATGTTTAGAATTTATAATTAAATTAAATTATTAATATAATTATTAATTTATGATAAGAGCAGATATACCCCTCATCAAAAAGGGGTGCATATATACCTTTGTCGTTATAAAATAGCGCAAATATACCTTTTTTGCTGACGGAATTTTTTGTAAAAATCATTTAGCTTATTTTTTAATTTTAAAAAATGTCACGTGTCTTTAAAAAAAGTCTACCCATTTTTCTTTGAGTAGACATATTTTTCTAAAGCCACATGGTAATTTTTTTTCTGGTGGTTCAGCTCTGGTTTGTTTAAAAAATCGGTAGACTTATTTTTGTAAAGTCACAGAGATATTTCTTCTAAACTAACTATACCCGACCCACCAGGAAAAAAAAATTACCATGTGACTCTAGAAAAATATGTCTACTAAAAAAAATAGGCAAACTTTTTTTAAAAGACCCGTGGCTTTTTTTTTTAATAAAAAATTAAGCTAAATTATTATTTTTTTAAATATTCTGTCAGGGAAAAGTGTATATTTGCACCATTTGTGTAACACAGGGATATATTTGCACTATTTCATAATGACAGGGTATATTTGCACCATTTCATAACGGCAGGGGTATATATATACCACTTTTTTAACGAGGAATATATTTGCTCTAAATTGCAAAGTTGAGAGGTATATTTACACCTTTGCCCTATCAAATTGACAAAGTTAACTTATGTTAAAAAGAAACTAAAATAGGAAAGATAAGTGTAATATCACAGATTACAAGGAAAGTCAGTGAAGCCAAATTTGGCAATAAATTTCTAAAATTTTCCCTTAATGTTAATGGATTGTATTGTGTCATTCTCATATGACGATATTTTTTTTACTCTCTCCGTTTCAATTTAAGTGGATACGGGATAAAAAAAAATTAATGTTGTGATCTTAAACTAAAGATATGTTATATCGAAACGCTTTTGAATGTTGTGGTCGTTAATATACTACTCCCCCCGTTTCAATTTATATGAACCCATTTGACTAGGCACGACATTTAAGAAAGAGGGAAGACTTTTGAAACTTGTGGTTCAAAATAAGCTTTAAAAATTTGTGTGGCTGTAAATCATTCATAAAGTAAATTTGTTTCCAAATTAGGAAAGAGGTCATTCATTTTGGCATGGACTAAAAAAGAAATAGGTTCAAACAAATTGAAACAGAGGAAGTATTAAAGATGTTCGAATTAAGGAAATAACAAATATAAAGAGATGCACGAATTAAAGCAACAAAATTATTACCAGTAGAAACGAGGAACAAGTTCAAGTGAAGTTATTCAATACCAAAATATAATTTATTTTATTTTTTAAGTGAGTTCATAAAGAACATTAAAAAAAAATAGTGGAGATCCGGGGGATCGAACCCCGTGCCTCTCGCATGCAAAGCGAGGGCTCTACCATGCAAAGCGAGCGCTCTACCTATCATCATTAATAATAAATTTAAGGAAAAAAAAGACTTTTTAAAACTTGTGTCCTTAAAATTATCTTTGAAACTGGTAATTTTAAACATGTCATAATATTTGTATAGCTGTAAAAACTTTTTATTAACGGTAAAATGGGCTTTAAGTTAAATTGTTTTCGAAATACTTTACTAGATATGCTGATGCATATACATATAATAAGCAAAATGAAAATATTAGATTTAGATATAAAAAATGAATTGCTTGTCATTAATATAGTGGTTTATTCATCTGTTCACTTTTTTTAATATTGACACCGGTTACAAAAAATCTTGCGTGTGCCGCTGCTTTAATTCTCAAAATTCAGTAAAATTGTAAGAAATGAAAGCCTAATCTTTAATGATTTATTCTCATGCTTACATCCCTTGGCCCATTTTTGAAGTTTATATAATTTTTCTCTCTCTCTCTCTCTCGAAAAATATGGTATGAACGAGATTAAAAAACGGTGGATATGAATGGATAAAAGGAAAATTAAACATTGTATGAACGAGAATAAAAAATGGTGGATATGAATGAATAAAAGGAAAATTACCTACGAAAACATAGTAAAGCCATAAGTTTTAGAGAAATTTACTGCGACAAAGAATGAATACATATATAGGCAAAAGATAGAGATCTATTTTCATGTCATGGAAGTTACATAATTCGTATCTTTTTTTATTCAGAATCATTATATCATATTTAGTGTATTCTGAAAAAAAAAAATCTATACATGTTCTATCTTCCAAGGCGAAAATTCTTAAACAAAGAGCCTTCATCTTCTATATAGCCCAATTATTTTGTATGTTTATTCTAAGATGGCGGGTTATTGTTCTCGCTACCTCTAGCTCACCCTATTCTGGTAATTTACTTCAAAGTTGAGCATTAATTCAATATATTATATTCTCGTTTCTTATATATATTTGATTACATGTTCCATTCATCGAGAATGAATGACGGGATTTGCGGTATTAATGTTAGTGTATGTATGTTTGATACGAGAGAAGTCATTTTTCAAGAAAATGTTTCGGATGAACAAGTCATTTCTATGTGTTTATTTACCAAAAAAATGTTATCCAAAAGCATTCTGTCAAAGGGCGGGGAAAAAGATTTTGCACACTTATGGATGGAGATCATTGCATTTTAGATATCAAACTAGGCTCCAATTTTATAATACTACTGTTAAATTTAGTATATATGTTTCTTCAAGAAAATATTATCTGCTAATCTACTAAAACAGCTTTCAAGAAATATTTTTCGTCAAAGGCATGATACTTTTTGATGTCCATATATAGTATCAAACAAAGGCATGATAGTTTTTGATTTTTTTAAAAATGAATTCGCATATTAAAACACTATAAACTTTTTCATATAGTTTAAAATATTTGAACAAAATCATATTTAAACAATATATTGCTTGAAAAAGGTTATATGCACAATATATTTTCTTCAGCATTGGCTTTAATTGTTTGATTCTTTTGGACGGATAGCTATTTAAATTAATTTTCCTATTATACTTTATTAGCCGAATAAAAGCTTGATCTCCTACATGGAATTTCATCACTGGCATTGTCAATTCACATTGATTTGTAACACTAAAATAAACATAGCACTGCTAAGAAAGTTACCATTAAATTTGATGGTTTTATACAATGGAACTCTCCTCGTTTTTCCACTTACATTACTAATTTCACTTTTCATGAATGAGTTTCTACAATTATTTTAAAGTAACCTGATATTATAATTTTTTTTAAATTATTAGTGTATCTAAATTAAACTCAAATGATATTGCATGCAGTGCAACAAGATCTGATGAGTCCAATTATATGTTAGCAAATCAAAGGCCTTGTAATCAACCTCAGCACTGGAGTATTAATTTCCTCATCATCAATCTTGTTGTGGCTATTTTAGCAAAGGAAAATGGATGGTCATGGTGGAACCAAAGTGACAGGTATTGGACAAATTGTGAGACTCAAACAATTATTACAGAAATGGCAAAATGTCACACTTAGCCCTACTAAGGAAAAAAACCATAGCCCGAAAATCGGACGTATAAAATCATCCAATAATAGAAAAAACGAGACCTACGGAGGTATTTCCCCATCTATAAGCAAGAGGCTACGGGATTCAGACGAGGACAATTGTCAGAGTCCAGAATCGCCACATGGCGTGCCACGTGGATATTTAGCAGTTTATGTTGGGCCAGAACTTAGGAGATTTATAATTCCAACAAGTTATCTAAGTGACCCTTTGTTCAAAGTGTTACTTGAAAAAGTTGAGGAAGAGTTTGGGTTTGATCATAGTGGTGGGCTTACTATTCCTTGTGAGATTGAGACATTCAAGTTTTTGTTGCAATGTATGGAGAAGCATCAGAGATGTGCCCCTGTTGATAATCATCACAATGGTTCTGGTAATTTTTTTCCCACATAACCATATACTTTTGTTTTATCTCTGTTGGATATTATGTTGCCCGGATTCTTACAAATACTGTTAGGTGTGTGTTGGATTCTTCAAAATACAATATTTTTGAAGGATCTCAACATAAGTTACACATGCCAAGAGTGGTACGACTCAATAAAATCAGCAGTCAAAAGTTTAACTTTGATAATAAGGCCTTAAAACTCTTAAATAATAGTCTGTTTAACCATGCTTCTAAAATCAGCTTATGCTGAAAAAATAAATACATTCATAAGTGTTTTTTATTCGGAGTTTATTCTCAAGCTTTAAATATTCAAATCGATTAATTGTTTTATTTTAATAATCAATTTCTTCTAATAATTCTTTTTCAATAGAAAATAGAACTAATCAATTTACTTTTAATTTGGTTTCAGATGCAGGGATCATGGCCTGATAATGATTTCAATATATACTAGCTAAGGTATTTTCTGACTTGAGTGGCCTTTACGGTGCGTTTGGTACGAATGAAAATATTTTTCAGAATTTTTTTTATCTTGTTGTCCAATACTCTTTAAAATTTTAAAACTATTTCACACAGAATATTAGAGAAAAGACATAATCGAATAAAGTCGTATTTTTTCCTTTTAATGAAAAATATTTTCACATTTTTTAGTATTTGATTGCCAAATAGACAAAGGGCTGTTTGGACATGATTTTGTTTTCTTTTTTAGCAAAAATGATTTTTAAAACTGTGTTTGGTTATACATTGGACTGGTTTTCAAGTGAAATTATAAATTAACTCACAAAACTTCTACTAATTTTTGGTCAAGTTAAATACATGTCAAACATAATGTCAATTTTCAAATACCCTTTCTTAAAAAAAAATCTTTTTTTTGCGCGGATTGCCCTTCATTTGGAGTGGTCTTTAATTTTTGCTCTCTAAATTGGTAATCTTTAATTTATACCCCTCGCCTAACATCCCGGGGTTGTGGGTTCGAACCCCAGCTCAGGTAAAAAAAAAATCGCTAGGCAGAATTTACATGGACAGAAATTTTGCCTATGAGATGTAAATTCTGCCTGAAGGGTAAAATTTAAAGACCACCATTTTGAGGGGTAAAAATTAAAGACCCACCCCAGCGATGGGTTATCCAGCAAATTGCCCAAAAAAAATTCAAATACCACGTGTTTTAAGATATCACACTTTTTATGTCCAAATGTCTATAAATTTTCTAAGATTTTTTTTTTTCCGCACCAAATACACCTTAGTATAATTTATTTTTCATCTTATTTGACATAGAAACGTTGATGGTTTTGAATGCAGACAGATCTTCGTGGACAGTTGATCAGGCGTAACTCTATCATGGTCTTTATAATTAGTGATGGACTGATATTAATTAGGATTAATTATTTATTTTCTTTTAATTTCTTGTATCCTGGTGTAAAATATACGAAGATCTCTGCTTGTACTTGTATTTCACTATCACTTTATCAACACTTATCCTTTTTATTGTCTCTACTTCAAATCTATTTATTTTTTGGTTAAAGAACAGGAAAAGGAAAGAAAAAGAAGGCCTAGATATAGAGATTTTTAACGAAGTTTATTGTTGATAGAATTAAAGGGCAGCGCATAAAGCTTTGACCATCTATGAGCATAGAATATTGTTTGGCGTAATACATAAACAAACCCTCAACTTTAACCTTAGCCGGCAAGTATGGCCTCCAAGTTTAGGTGTGCACAAGTAGGCACCTCAACTAGTCTCCACTTAGTCAGTTAAACACTCCAACTTACAAAATGTGATCTAGACACCTCCAAATTTTATGTGCCACGTCGGTGCCAAATCAACTTTTGTGTTTACGTATTTAACTTTATACAAGTTGTGGTACCTACTTGTGCACACCCAAAGTTGGAGGACATACTTGCTATCTGAAGCCAAGTTTGAGTGCCAGTTTATATATTATGCCAATATTGTTCAATGAACGAAAATCAACGCTCAAATTCTTACTCAATACTAAGACGAGAAATTTACCGATATCAATTTGGTGGGATAGGTGAGTTCTTTCACCCTTAATCAGAAGTCTCGGTTCGAGCTTCAGAAAAAAACATCAGAATGGGAAAATTTCGTTGAAGTGTTGCCCCCATAAAGGGACAAGTAATTGCACGTTTTGTCCTTCAAAAGGACCGGTCTTTTATGTTTTTCCCTTCAAATAAGTTGGTCTTTAATTTTTGCCTTTTAAAATTAAATTTATGCTTAATAGGGCATAAGTTCTTTAAAGAAGTTGACATATAATACGTAGCTTATGGGAAAAAGTGCAAATGATTCTAATGGACCTTACAGTTCGCGATTTAAAATTAAACGGACTCCAATATAAATACGGGCGACTGAATGAGAAACAATTTTGTTTTTGAGGAAATTGATCGCATTACAATTGGCATTGCCCAAGTCTTGCAACATTAATTAGCTAAGTTTGATCATCAACATTTGTGAATTTATATTAGCAAGAAGACACGTAAGGTTACAAATGGACAACCCTCACATGAAGTTGCTTTATCTACTCTCCACGTACCCTTTTAGAGAACAAAAACATGGCTATCTATTTCTTTAAAAAATCTATTTCACTATACACACCAACACCCCCTTTAAAAACCCTCAACCTACTACACAACAAGATAAAAAAAAAAAACCTCATTCTTATAATTATCATCAAAATCTTACAATATAAGGAGAGGCCAGACAATAAACCAAGAAAATGACACAATAAATCTAGCTCGAGATAAGCTTGATAGGCTACAAAATTATAAACCTCAACCAGCAAGAAGTAAACAACAATTTTAGCATGGTGAGATTTCAATAAACTTGAACAATTAAATATAAATATTATACTTTGGAATTGTCAGGAGAAAATAACTCGAACTTCAGGAGAATGTATTGAGAAATGATAATTCCTATTAATAAGATTTAGTAGTCATATTCCTTTAGAAATTCGAGTTATCTGCGCCCCGGCAATTCCATACTATGATACTGTTAGAGTCATGTTCTCCTATGCATTGCTAAAATGACAGGTTTTGATCAAAGGTGAAGCAGGATTTGAAAAGTTATAGGTTGAACTTTTATAGTCATTTTGACTTATTAATTGTAAATTAATAATTTGTTCGTATGAAATACTTACTCCGTCTATTTTTACTTGTTCATGGTTGGGTTGACACGCCTCTTAAGAAATAATTAATAAAAAAATAAATTTTACTATATCACCTTTTAAATATAATAAATTTAATATTTTGAGAAAGGTATAAATTCAATATTTTGGGAAATGCAGTGGAAATGATTATAGTTATTAATAAGGATGAATTAGGAAGTAAGTGATAAATTTGATCTTGATTTTTCAAACTCTAATCAAAACTGGACAAGTAAAAATGGACAAAGAGAGTAAATTTCTTAAAATTAATATGTGATTTGGGTGTTAGATTGATCATCGAATGAACAATCATCCAATTTATACTTAATGGTTTGACTTTTAAAGTTTTCAACATTGAATTCATGTTTACTTTGAGAATTATGAATTTAAATTAAATATTTATTGAAAATATTAGGTTCAAATGAATTCGCTCCGCAGGAGCGAACATTCGACATCCTTTATATATGTCATTAGAACTTATCCAATCGAAGTCTAAATAGTACTCGCTCTGTCTCATTACATCTAATATAGTTTAATTAGACACGGAATTTAATAAGAAAAGTTAGACTTTTAAAAATTAAGTCAGAAAATTGTGCTTAAAATAAGTCAGAAATATTTGTGCGGCTGTAAATCATTTTATTAAGGATAGAAAAGAAATTTTACGTTAAATTATTTCTAAATATATTTATGTATCGTTCTTTTTTGGGATAGAGGGAGTAGTGTTTTATTTGATTAAACATGTCGAGGGTAGATACATTACAAACTCATTTATTACCTTTGTTTCTTTGTTCTTTCTTTGCAAGTGGGTAAAAGGAAAATTCCCAACAAATATTTATGATAAAGTGTTATCAATATTCTTGATTGATTCATTGTTGGAATTAGTTATAGGTGGCAACAAAAACATTAGAGCAAGTTACACGCTAATTTGGATTGTTTAATTTTGTGGATATGATTAAGTGACTTTACACTGTTCAAAAAAGTGATCTCTCAGATCAGAGTATTAGTTCTACTTGAGCCATAATTGATCGTATGAATTAACGATGGTTTAGTTGCGCTATAAAACAAGTAATTGAGCTTTGGATATGGCCATTATGTCTTTTAACTTCTTTATCACTCCTAGCACTATTTTTATAATCGAGAGCCAACTCTTTCGACGGCTATTAATCAGGGGCGGAGCCAGAACATTTGATAAGGAGGGAAAAAGGGACCGGATGAAAAAGGGTCGTTACAAAGAATCAAACCCGCAATCATGGGCTCAATAGTAGGCACCTCAGCCGCTGGGCTGAGTTCTCCATTATGTTAAGGGGATGCAACATTAATATTTATACATGAATAAAAAAATTGACCCCATATATATAGTGCAATTTTCCGACGAAGGGGGTTCGATTGACACCCCTTGCACCCCTGTAATTCTGCCCCTGCTATTAATGGTAGTTTTTAAAATTCACCATTAATGAGCTCGTCTCTCTACACTTCTTTTCACTTTTTTAATACTTAAATAGTGACTTAGTTTGCTTGACGTAGGGTTCAGCTCGAACCTATGATCTAGAATACAAGCCCTCAGACATTCTTTTCGAAATATTGTTTTGTAGCGCTCGATATTTTCATTAGTTCATGGAAGTAGAAAATGCTCGAGCTACAATCGATATGTTATTGAATTTCACACTCTGGGATACATTTGCATGAGGATCGGTTCTTGCTACTTAAACAACAAAAATCTAAAATTTATTTACTGTCTCACTAAAAATCTAATTACTTTATTAAAAATTACATAAACAACAATTTTCCTTTGAAATTCTAAAGGCAGGAAAGAAAAGGAAAAAATATATATTCCTCAATATCTTGGAATGACACAGCCTCCCGTAATGGCTTAAAAAAAAAAAAAGGGTATGTAAAGCATCTCGCGTTGGGTTCGACAAAGGACCACACCTATGAGACGTGATGTAGACAATCTAACCTCTTTGATTAAGAGGTGTGATATAAATAGTTTAATCTATAATGCAAGTATTAGTGGTTGCTTTCACGTATCGGCTCGACTATAACTCATAACCTATATCACACGAATATAACTTTACTGGCTCGATTAAAATTCATGACCTATAGGTCTCACAGAAATAACTTTATCCGTGACCTCTTGTAATGGCATATTTGCGAAAATGATTTAATATTCTTAGAAAATGAAGTACGTGTAATCAATACTGAAAGTTGAAGAATCAACAAAGGAAAAAAAAAAACAGAATAGTAGGCAGAAGTTGGGAACAATGTACCAAATTGGAATGTCAAAAATTAGTGAAAGACTACTTCTTTAGGCCCACAGAGTTTGAGAAATGTGCTGCGTATTGGGCCTCTTTTAGTCGGATGACGTTTTGGGCCCACTTATGGATATGCAGCACAACTTCGAATGATTTTGATAAATATTTTTTTGGGAAAACATCACTAATTGCCCCAATATACAAAATATTTACCTGCTCAAGCCCCTTCTAAACTATTTTCGCTTTTAGCCCACCGACTGAAAATATTTACCCGGCATACTCTCGGGCAAATCCTTTCTCTCTGTGATACCATCGCAGTATATTTATATATCATGATGGTATCATGAAGGACTAAGAGAAGGACTGAAACAATTTTCATAATACCATCTCAGTATATTTATATATCATATTTATATACCATGATGGTATCATTGTCCTAAGGATTGTCTCAATAAAGGACTGAAGCAGTGCTTCATGATACCATCACGATATATGTATAAGATGATGGTATCATAGAGGTTTTTTTTTTCTTCTGAAAAAAGGGTGTCATTTTTAATAAATGAACATAATCATTCATAATACCGTCTCAGTATATTAATAGACCATGATGATATCATGGAGGACTAAGAGAAGGGCTGAAGCATCTTCCATGATACCATCTCAGTATATTTATATACCGTGATGGTATCATGGAGGACTAAGAAAAGGACTGAAGCATCTCCCATGATACCATCTCAATATATTTATATACCATGATGGTATCATGGAGGACAAAGAGAAAGATTGAAGCATCTTCCATGATACCATCTCAGTATATTTATATATCATATTGGTATTATAACTGGCGGGATCTCGAATAAATATTTTTAATTTTTTTGGGGGATATGGGCGGATAATTTTTTTTTATTTGAGGGGGCATCCGTGATCTTTCCCCTATTTTTTTTTGGTAACTAATCAATCTTATTAATCACCAAACTGGAACTCTTTACAAGTCCATAGTTGCAGTATACAAGCAACTATCTCAGCAAGTGGAACATCACACAAACTCTATCCATAGACTAAGCAGCTAAAATTTCAGCTCATTTAGCAAAGCTTGAAGTCCTAATGTCCTATAGCTGCCCTCACATTACAAGTGTAAGCTATATATTTAGCGATTCTATCCCATTCTTCTCAAAGATTAGATTATTTCAGCTTCTTCTACGCTTGGAGTTTCAATTGTACAAGTTTCTTACTTTAGAACATTTTTTAGTCTATGCAAGACCGTCATAATGAGCAACACATGCAAGATTTGTTAGGCCGGCGAGACTTATGAACAATTTAACAAGATAGGTAAACTGAAGATAGTATCAAGTCTTATCAGTTCGACAAAGCATGCAAACAATTGAACAACACAAGCAAAGTCTAGCCATTCCGCCATCACTTGTCACCAATTTAAAAAGATACGTAGAATGAAGATAGTATCAAATCTTACCAGCCTGGCAGAATGTGTGAACAACTGAACAACACATGCAAGTTTTTTCCATCCGCAGAATTTATAAACAATTTGTACCAAAGTTATGCACGCACATTATAACTTGTGAACAAGATAAGTTCCGTCCATCTTGACACTTGACTGAACTTTTGAACAATTTGTACCAATGTATGTCCCACTTAGCATAATTGTGAACAAAGCAAATTTTATCAATCCGACAAGATTTGTAAATAGCGTCGCGGAATAGTTCTATTTGTGAAATCTCAAGCCAATGTTCTATGGAAGAAAAGGTCAATAAATTTGGAAGACAAACCACACGAGGAACAAGATTGCCTTTGGTTAGTCAAGGATTTGTGGGCTAAAGAGAAGGGGCCCATTAGATTACTTGGCCCACTTACTCGTGGGTTGTCCTTACAAGAAGCTCTTTCCCAAAATTAAGTTCTTTTAACAAACAGAAATAGACAATTTTTTTCATTATATTACTTACTGTACGTGCTGTATTCCAGAATGAATATGATTAATATGTCATATCATTTGGTTCAATTGTGTACAAAGTTGCTCTTCTTCATTACACACGCACAAATAAAGTAATGAAGTAGAAATTACATTACTTCATACGAAAACTTAAGAAAAAATTACATAAACAGGATATCATAAGGGCTGGTATTAAACTTTTGGCTCCGCAACCCACTTGATAAAATTGGTTAGAAAAAACTTATGTTGCTCTTCAGGCATAAAGTTTAGCTGAAATGTACGCATACGTTAGTTAAGCGCATGACTTGTGACGGAATGAATTTTCTTAAGATGAAGTCATTTTTAAGCAGTACCAACAATTCAAAATCATCCCTTATGGCGGTCGTCATTCTTGTAAATTATCTAAAACTAAATGAGTTTACAGTAAATGACTTGTTATAAAAAGGGCAGCACTGTGCACAAAACATCCCCTACTCAGGCATACGCAGGGTCCAAGGAGAAGGCCACAAAAGGGTTAGTTAATGACTTGTCATAACTAGTTAAAATTATTGTTGAATGTATAAAAAGAATGTCAATATATCTAATTTTTAAATCCATAATAAATTATAAGACTTATATTAGTTTTTACACTCTTTTCACTCTATCAACCGATATGGACGGTAATATACAACTAAGGATTACACAAAGCAATTCAAATCTTAAAACTTCTATGCTTGTCTTTTTAGTAATTGAATCAGCCAAGTTTTAAATCAAACATTCAAGTTTATCTTTTTCTCATAACATTGTCAATATCTGAAGTTAAAACAGTTTTTCTTTGATTTCAATTTACGTTTAACTTTTTCCAGATTTAATATAAAAGAGTTGATCTTTATTACTTGGTATTTTTTATGTAATTTATTATTTCAAATAATTAAGTCAATGTGCTCATTGAGTCATTTACTTCAACTTTTGTGAAACTTAAGGAAGTCAAACGTGCCCGTGAACACTAATAGCCAGCATCATTAAGTTGTGAAGTCAAAATATACCCTCGTTATAGTAAAATATTGTGGTACTTACTTTCATCTGAAGTTTTCTTCATTGTCTGGCAAATGAATGATTAAATTGTCACAAAAAAACAAAAATACAAAAACATAAAAACATTTCTATGTTAGTAACTTTCGTTGTATTTATATTTAGAAGGATTTATAAGTTAATTATATATTGAAAGTAATAAAAATTTTACATGTAAATTTACTATCAGTCTCCGACATACAACCATCACCATCAACCATCTCCAGTATCACCGATTATAATCATTAATGACCAATTGACCATCATCATAAACCACTTCATTACCAGCCACCACAATCAACCACCTCACACAACCACCACCATATATCCTCCAACGCACAACTACCACACCAATTACAATCATCATAAACCACTTCCACCACCAGCCACCACAAGACCAACGCAACCATCTCACACCACCTAACCATCCTACCACAACTCCTTCCACTACGAGTCACAACGACCAATCACATTCACCGTCAACCATCATGACTACAGCAGCCACGTACTCAACACTTCTATCGTCAGTTATCACTATGAGTTACTACTGGTGCGATCATCGTGTCTAGCCATCACTGTATAACTACCATTATTACCTATCTTTATCAACTACAACATCTGACTGTCGTTGATGACTATAAAATCCTCTAGTTTTTAGAGTGTGATTCATCAAACAAATAGTTTTTACAACACCAATTAAATTAAGATTTTTTTTCGAATAATTTCTTGAACACCAACTAAATTAAGGATTTTTCTAATAACTTCTTAATATGATAATATTTTAATTATTACTTAACAAGTTGCGTTACAGATAATTGCATAATAGAGGTTGCTTCTGTTCAATACGTCTATTGAATTACATCCATGTCTTCCACTTTGTTGCAAATCAATCCTTCAATATATATCCCTATAATAATAATCTGCCTAATCCTTTCATCCATATTCAAACATTCTTTCAAACGTGTAATGAGAATTTCTTTGTAACAACAAACAAAGTTACAAACAGAGCGTGTGTTGGGTACAAAACAAAAAGATATGTTTTTGAAAAAATATTAAAAAGCATCTACAACTACACCAATCATTCGTATAATAAATTATGTAACTGCCCTTTTTTTCTCTTTAATTTTCCTTCTATACATCCTATGTGGGGTTTGCAAAATAAAGTAGGTTAATTAAAGATATATTTTACTCTACGTAGACTACCTTATTATAAAGACGACTTATAGTTAGGCCACCAAGTGCTGACAAAAGTGTAAAGCTTAATTGGGACAAACAGGTAATTAAGATACCTCAAAACCTAATCTATAAAGATAAAAAGGTCCACATTTTATTTGGGAATATTTATGTGGAGACATATAGCTTTACACTTCCTCAACCAGCTGGTAGTTGCAAAGTACAATAATTTCCTTTTTAATTTGTGTAAGATTCAGATATTATACTATAAATAAAAAATAGAAATTAATGACGGATAACTAATTTTGTTGCTAAATAGTGAAAAATCATTGCTAATTTTATTTAACGACAGATTATCAAAAAAATCCTAAAAGTTATGGACTATCTAATAAGCCTGTGTCAAGGGGGCCGGGCCAATAACCTGACCTCCTAAAAGTGAGCCCCTACCGTTTCCGGTCGGGCTCTCTTTTAGAGGGCCGGATTGGGAAAAAGGGTGTCGGCCCAGGCCCTCACCTGTTAAGAAATATAACTAGTTTGGCGGGGCCCTTTTTTTGTTGCTTAATTACTAAAATATACATCGACATAAGCTATATTGAACTCTGTTTTTTTGCATAAAAATTTATAGATTGAAAGATTAAAATCTTGTATAATTTGGAGAAAATGTAAAATGAATGGGATATTAAAGGCATTTTTCTCAAACTTGACTCGGCCAAAACGCTTTAAACTGGCACAAAGTTATGACTGTTTAAAGTTTTAACCATTTATAATTAGTTTTATTCCGGGTGCTAATTTACTTTTTTTGTCTATTTGACTTGTGATTTCAAATATTGAATTCGATAATAATATTGTAAGGACAACTTTTCAAAAAATTGATAGGTGGATGGGCGGGCCTTGCACATGGGCCGGTCTATTGGGCCCAAGACCTCATTCACTCCAGCCCCCTCCTGGTTTCCCCCCAATCCAACCCGACCTCTGGCCCACCGGGCTATTCCCCGTCCCGATTTTAACCAGTCCGGATCGGGCTGAACATGGGTTGACCGGCCCACTTGACAGGCTAACTATCTAGCGACATATTAATTAAGATGATTGCTAATGGTTATAATATATAAGTTCAACTTTTCACTTACTTAGTACTCATTGATCATTTCTAGTTATCATACTAAAATTCTACTTGCACTTGTATATTCTACTTTGCTTGGAATGTACATGTTAGATATAATACGAGGATTCATATATTCTTGAATATACTTGCCATCCGTAACTAATGATCTTGATATTCACTTATAGTGTACATAGTACTGATGCAGAATTTACACAAAATTATGAATTCTGAATCATGAGAGAGTGGATTCAGAAATGTATATTTTAAATCTTTACTCTATCTATACTTATTTATTGGATACATATATATAAGGTTCGATCTTAAACCTCGAAACTCGTGAACCTATTGTTGGATCCACCGCGGCATTAGAAGAGAAATTCTAAAGGAAAATCATAGAGATTTTGGATCCAGAAAAAGAAAAGTTAAATCATACTATTTAGATCCCAAGTAATATTACGAGTTGCTATTGGAGATGATCATAGCTAAGTTACATGCTAAGCTAGCTAAGTGGCTAAATGACAATTATTCACCATCATTATATTTCTCACAACTTGCAATTCCTTAATATTTTCCCTTTGCAATATTGTCAGTAAAAGCACTCTTGTTCTTCACGTTTAGAAGCATATATAGCTTCTCTGAAACTCAAACTTACAAAGTGAAAAAATAGTATGCGGTTGAAAAAAATTTAAAACTTTGACAGATCAGCATCCATTTACGTATCACAAAAAGTGAGTACAAGTAGGAGCCCATCTCTTTGTATATAACAATGAACGTGGAAGACAAACATTAAGATTGTGACCCCAAAACAGCTGTAAGTACGTTAAATTTAAGGAATCAACGACTCACGATATGTTAGCAGTCACATACAGAATTTTAGGTTTTTTTAAGTAATGGGATTTTAAAATTACTAACTTTTACATTCTTAAAATAAAATCCAGGGTTTGGACTAATACTATTAAATTAGGCAGGATCCGTATGTAATATGTTTTCTAGCTCTGCCCCTGGTGACGCACATAAATTTTTGCACAATCAATGTTAGCCTATTTTCACAATTTGTATATTCTTTTGGGTATGAGATACAAGAGCGGATATACCATTTATGGTAGCGCATAAATTTAATAATTTTGACTCAAATTCTATATTTAACTAAAATATATGACGCTTAGTCAAAGTGCATCACTTAAATTGAGATGAGTACATTTGTTTATAATTGGAAGTAATTTAACTTTAAACTTCTCATTTACCCTCATTGAGATGATTTATAGCCACAAAAATATACATGACTAATTATTTTGGACTACAAGTTTCAAAAGTTTTTTTTTCTTAAACTCGGTACCTAGTCAAAGTGCATCACATAAATTGGGACGGAATACCTTTCTATATTTAAAAATAATTTACTTTAAACTTCCCATTTATTTGAAATGAAAAAATTTATAACCACGCCAATATTTATTATTTGTTTTAAAGCACAAATTTCAAAAACAAAATCTTTAAATTTTATGTCCAGCCAATATAATCGTATAAAACGTTATAGGCATGTATAGTGAATCTTTTGGGAGAGTAATGTCAGATGAGACCCCCACCTACACGTTGTCGAAGGGTGTCTCCACCACTAATATGTACAGCTAGATGCCAAAATTTAGCATAATGTTTTATCTTGTTTTTTTTTTTTTTCCAACAGTTGGATAGAGTTGTCTACTCCACTTAATTTGTATGCTATTTATGACTTATGATGTTGGTAATGGAGTAGTTGTTTTTTTGGACCCATCAACCCGGCCGGTTTTAAATTTTCTGTTCTTGGAGAAAAAATATTAAGAATAAACAAGTTTTTCTTTTTAGACTTTATTAGCCTAGAGATATATAACTGATCAATTGACTGCAGTAAAGAAACATAGCTATAGATTTTGGAGTTTGTCTTCTTAAGGTAACTGTGATCATACACAGACATAATCGTACATGCATTGACAATTAGTATATTTTCTTTTTCGGATATGACTTACATATAATGACGTTCAGGTAAAAAAAAATTACACTATTTAGATTTTTTACATGTTATAGTAAGTAATCCATCTTATTTTCAGGTTAATTACTAATCTCATTAGATTTTATAAATGAGCCAATAATCAATTGAGTAATAATTAAATTCCATTGTCAGTGTATAAAAGTGAAACATTTTGTTTCATATTTGAGATAGCTAACACTAAATTTTCTTGGAGCACTAGTGAAGTTATTTATATGTAACCTATAAACACGCCTTTGAAATCAGCAAATAAAGCTTGTTTCAACATAGACTGCTTACATTGCACCCTTTAGATTACGGTCCTTTCCCGAACCTTGCATAAATGCAGTATGTTTTGTGCACGGAACTACTTTTTTTCAAAAATACCCAACATATCAGTAGTTATTCATGTTATTAGCGAGGTCCCAAGGAACAAAAAGTCAAAAAGGACAAAAATTCAAGTAGAATAGAACTGAAGTCAATAACAGATAGAACAAGATGAAAGCTGGATTTTTACATAACAATTGAGATAAGAATAAATGCATACATTAAAGAAGGCAACAACATGCATTGATGAAGAAACAACAAGTAACCATTAGTCTTAATTCTCCCTCTATTGTGAGATCATCCGATCCATTGAACAGTCTGTTAATCAAAATCAAATTATGAAATGGTAAGAGAAAAAAAAAAAAAGTGTTTACTAACTATATGGCGGATGAAGGTTCAACTGAACTGATTGCTTTTGATCACTCAGAACTATTTATACATACGCAAAAAAGAAAAGAATAAAATGTATGCATATATAATAAGATCACACTCATTCTGAACCAATCAGCAGGAATAAAACTCGACGAGCTCATCCAACGACTCGGGTTGAGGATCAGCATTTTGAAGCATCCATAGCAAATGTTCAAAGAGAACAACTTCACATCCAACAGTAACATAGTCATCCGAATCACCGGTCCTTTCAACAAGTTCCCGGAAAAGAGGGTGATCGACAACATCAGATGTAACTAGGTACCTACGTCGCGATTTGCCAACGTAAACGGGGTGTAAATTATTGTTGTTGTTGTTATCGTCGTAGGAATTATACGAATCATCGTCTAAGGAAGAATTGTGTGAGGTGGTCATCATGATTGTGTTGTTGATGCTGTTGACACGACTAAGTTTGAAAGATTGCATTTTCTTCAAGACTGACTTGATTTTTGTAAGCTTGCCTCCTTTGGTCATGGCTACTTTTTTTTTTTCTTGTAGAAGACAAGGAAAAAAGAGGAGAAGAGAGAAGGCTTTTGTTTGAATTGAATAAGAGTTGGTGTTTGGGAGAAAGAGGGAGGAAGGTTCATATATATAAAGGGAGCTTAAGACTTGGGACAACTATGTAGCACCACTTACATTGAATTGCTTATGAGGGGTTCGAAGTGGACTCGAGCCTAAATTAGTCAGATCAGCGGGTTTCGAATATTATATACAAGAATATTTCCTCCGCGTGATGATATTTGATTATGTATAGAATTTAAGAAAGAAAGAATTATGAAATTCAGAAGCAGATTGTATGTTGCCTTTGACTATAAATTCATCTGAACTGGTAATTTTTAATATAGAGTATAGATATATAAATTTTTTTAAAAAAAACAACTACTAAAATCACAACAAATGCATTGAAGGTATCAAGTTTAAATTTTAAATTTGATTCTACTGAAATTTATGGTCTAAAACATATCATAAATATTACTATGATTTTTTTTTTGTTAAAAATAAAATAAGAATTTTTAAGTTAAATTATATTTTTAAATATAAAAATATATTATTCCTTTTAAATTAAACTAAACAAGATGATGTATCATATAAAATGGATTGACAAAAAATAGATTGAATTGCTTTAATACTTGGAGGGGCCTTGCTAGTGTTTCCTATTGGTGCCAAGTTTTGTGGCAGGGAAATTGAAACCAGCTACGGCTTTGGACCTTTTAAGGGGACCATTAAGTGGTGGCCATATGAATAATACGCCTTTCATTTTGCGTGGAAGAAAGAAAATTTACTCTTAGAAACTTACGTGTCCCTCAAAACATGTTTTTAAGGATTGAGTGAGAAGTTTAAAATTTAAATTTATTTAAGTTGTTGAAATGCGTTATTCGTTAACTTTAAACATACTCAAAAGATGATAGTGTCATATAAAATAATATAAAACGAATAGAATATTAAGTAAATGGAGTTTTGACGTGATTACACTTGCATGGTAATTATACAGTACATGAAAACATTTATATTTTTTCTCGAACCATAATTAGTATTCTATCTGTCTTAATTTATGTAGTGATATTTGATTATTGGGTATAAAAGTTAAGAAAGAAAGAAAGAAAGAAACAACGACTTTTGAATCTTGTAATCTAAAATAAGTGATATAGTTATTTGTGTGATATAAATCAGCTCATTAAAAGTATGAAAAGTTTAAAAGTGGTAAATCAATTCTAAATAAGGAAATATGACATTTTTATATGATAAATTGAAGAAAGTGTGACACATAAATTGGAACAAAAAAATACTACTCCCTCCGTCTCAATTTATATGAGGGTGTTTGATGGGCACGAAGTTTAAGAATTAAATGAAGACTTTTGAAAGTTGTGGTCTAAAACAATCCATAGAAATTTATGTGGCTAGAATTCATTTCATTAAGGGTAAAAAAGTAAATTTAAAGTTGAATTGTTACTACATAACGGTGTCATTCCTTTTTAGACGGACTAAAAAGAAAGAGTGTCGCATAAATTGGGACGGAGGAAGTAGTGCTTATTTTTCATTTTTGTGGTACATAGTAGGGGTGAACGTTCAGGCCGTCGGATTGGATATGAAAATTTCGGTTTAGATTTTCGATTTTCGGATTGAAGAAATTACAATCCAAATAAGCTCAAATTGGATTGGATTTTTTAAGTTCGGTTTCAGATTAATCGGTTTGGATATTTTGGATTTGACTTTCGAACCTTTAAGGCATGCTTATTTGTAAATAAATTCATGTATCCCAGTTATCAAGTTACACGCCTTAGCATAATGTGAAATCAAATTAGAACTAGAAATCAAAGTAGTTAATATACTTTCTTTTTGCATAAATTCAAAAGTGCATCTTCCTCTACTTCAACACATGAATATTTTTCAAGTGTGAGTTCCACCGAGGGAAAATCTTGATCTGAATTACTCTGTAATAGTTAGAACAGTGGAAAGAAAAGAATTTCTTGGATAACTTGAGCTAGTTCGATCACTAGGCATAGTGGCACTTGCTGCAAAAAGCATTCTGGACAATGCAAGATAAAAGAATTATAAGATTGTATCCAAATGTAAGAAAAACCCGATATTATATTTGATTAATAAAAAATTCTGTATTTGGACTTATTACTATAACCGGTAGAGTCATAGCTCGCAGGGTATTAATCTATTGGATCTTTCGAAATTGGATTTATTAGTATTATTGGCCTATTGGACACATATGATATGGATAGGGTTGAATATAATGTATAAAACTTTTGGAATTTCGGATATCCAAATATCCATAATACTAGATCCAATATCCAATCTGAAATTCATAAATTTTAAAAATAAAATCCGCAATCCAATTCACAATCCAAAAATCCAAACAAAAAATTCAAAATATTCAGAGTTCGGTTTGAATTTCAAGTTGGCCCAAACTATGTCCACTCCTATTACATAGACATACTTAAATTACTTTTCATTATAAAATAAAAAACAGTTATATGACTTTAGTATTGTTAATTAAAAATTGAATGATTCTTGAAGTTATAAAAATAAATTAGTCATACTTTACGAATCGGTATCTCTTTTTGGACAGAGCATATCAACTAAAATGTCTTCAAATGGTTATTTTATTTTAATTTAAGTTTCGACAAGGGGGTTTAATTTGTTATCTTCTGCTAAAGGCGCCACGTTGCATTTAACGACTAATAGTTCATTAACTAGAACTTTAATAATTAAGTAATAGTAATTGGTCGTACGAATTTATTCAAATTAAAAGCTTAAGTATCTAATTGTGAATCTTTCCTCGAATTTCGGTGTTTTGGGACACATATCCACCATTATCATTCTTGTTGTTATTAATATTTTAATCCTCTCAACTCAAGGCTATGTGCAATGTTTAAGAATTTCAAGGCCAACAACCTATTATTCACTTTGTTTCTTTCAATTTAGCTTACCAACTAGTTAAAGTTGTTAGTCACTAAACAAACAAAATATTGGTAGATCTAAATGTGGATTCGTGCGTTGGATACGATATAATGTGTGAAATATAAGTATGCATGTCCCATTTGTTTTTGTTATATACTCCCTCTGTTTACTTTTACTTGTCTACAATGAATTTTGCACTTTTCTTAAAAAATAATAAATGAGTCCATAATTTACCATCATACTCATATTAATTGGTGCATAGTTTTAATCAACTTGAAAAAATGATTTGAAATTAGTAATTAATGTTATGGATAAAATAGAAAAAAAGAAATTGTTTTCTCTTGAAATGTTAAAAATGACAAGTAACAGTGAAAATCTATTTTTAGAATACTAGACAAGTAAAAGTGAACAGAGAGAGTATATAAGATAGTGTTGTTTGTCAATATATGCGCACTTTTGACTATTTTATCGCTCAGTTAATCCGCACTTTAACTATTTTATCGAATATCTTTTACTATCATCAGCACATATTTTGTGAAACATTACCCGACAAGGGATATGAAGATGGAAAATAATCATCCAGGGAGCAACTAGGTGCAGGCAAGGAAATTCAATTTGAATCCCCTATATTGTACAAATGAGATAAAAATGATTTTTCTTTATGCATTGTTGGATCTTCTTAACATAAGCAAAGATTCTAGAGTAGTAGCTAGCAAAGGGTGGTCCAAAATTATTTTAGATTATATGTTCAGACCCCACATTGTGGGATTCCACTGAATATGTTGTTGTATGTATATTCAAATTCTAGGTGAAATATTAGTTTTTTTCTTTTTCCGAACCACTTTATATGAAACTATGGCTCTGCCATTATAATACGTAGTGTATTTTGTCTTTATGAAATTTAATTATAATCTCCCATGATTATCGGTCATTTGATTGACTCCTGTGTAAACACCCCTTGGATGCATGCATGCTGTGTCTGACTTCCAATTCTTTTTAACTTTTGTTTATTTTTATAATCTTAAAAGAGGGATTAGCGGTGAGTATTTTATTGATCATTAAAAAGCATTAGTTGAAAGGAATTTCGTTTTTAAGGAGGTTTGTTGCATGAAGACAAAATAGAGGAGGTAACGACCTGGATTCTTTTATTTGTTTTTGGTTGAGAGAATAATCAACTCTTCATTAGTTAATTAAATAATCAAAGGAATAATAATTAGCTCCTCATTTAATTAATCAAATAAATTATATTGAACTTGTAAACAAATACTAACTCGTATTCTTTATATATAAAAGTCGTCTACGAGCTTCTTCTAACATTAAATCGTTAACAACAGTTCTGTTGTTTAATATAAAGTAAGGTGATAGACATAGTACTCTTAGTTTAGCTTTCATGCAAAAGTCAAAATAAAAATTAAAAAAAAAAAATTCATAGCACTTTGATCCCTCTTGATAAATTCTGAGATCAGTCCTTATGTTGTCAGACTATTATGTTGTCAGACTAAGCAACTCATTAAACCTTCATTCAATTGAATTATGCACTTTTGATCCTCGTGCATTCACAAATTTATCATAAATATAAACCTTTCCACCACTACCAATGTCTTATTTTAAGTTTATATTGTTACTCCATATTTGGCGATCATATAATTCTAGAAATAGTTAAATATGATATATTCTCTCATAAAGACATAAACACACATTAACCAAAAGCAGAATTAATTACCAATTATAACTTAGGGACCAAAAGTTAAAAAAAACAAAAGAGAGAGAGAGAGAGAGAGAGAGAAGACAAGAGACGAAGAGTTCAAAAAGATAGTGATCATGAAAGGTTTATTTGTTTTCGTCTTTGTGCAATGTATGTATGAACATTTGAGGAACAAGGAAGTTACATATGAAAACACCCCATGTATACCATATCCATGTAAGTTCTTGATATTCATTGAATTAGCTCGGTGAAAGAGATTCATGTAGAGTGAAGAACACTGTAAAGGATGAAAATGAAAGCAAAGTTGTTTTTGGATAAGAACTAAAGAATTGGTGAATTTACTAGTAACTTGTAAGTGATAGCTAGGTTACACGAACTTATTATAACATGATAGAGTCTGTATTAAAGTATAACACCGTTTTCAAGATTGATCTCTTGTTTGGTAAAGTTCCTTTTTGATAGAGTAAAGTGTTTCACTGTTATTGATGTTGTGTTTGTCTTCACTTATGGAAATTGTGACATTTTCCTAATCTTTTAATAAATGGGCATGGTCACTAAGCTTTGGCAATGCGTGTGATTTGTGGAAGGGCCGGACCATCTTGGGTCTTATTAGGAAAAAATCTATTCTCATCTGGTGTTTACATCAACTCAAAAAATACATAATACATGCTTTCATATACGCTTGAATTAATACATATTTCCACTTTCATTTATACTTATCACAGTAAGTTAGTATGATTTGACCGGCTGTAGGTAAGTTCTTTTCAGGTCTTATATATATATATATATATATATATATGCAGGGGCGTATCTAGTATAATAGTTATGGATTCAAATGAACCCATAACTTTTGGCCTAGACCTAGATTTTCTATGAAAAATAAATTGAAATTGTTGAAAAGATTGAACTATGAACCCATAACTCAAATAAGATGATGGGTTCAGTAATTAAACTCAAGTTTTGAACTCACAGAATTATGATCTTGAATCTACTTCTGTTAATGAGTGTCGCCGACCTTACATTTTTACAAGAAACCATTTTTGCAGCTCGAATTTGTAACTTCCTAATCATGCGATAATAAATATAAAATTAGTTACATTTCCTATTCTTCAATGTTTCAGCAAAAAGTATTTCATACATGTCTTAAATATAAAATTATTGAATGATTCTCCTTTGCACTCCAAATGACTTTTGTTGGATGTTGATGTTTTTTCTATTCTTTTCTTTAATTTCCCTACTTTTAGAAGGATCATCTGGAGCGGGTGCATTATATATGGATGAACGTATTAACTTAGAAAGAATCTGTCCTATCTGAGGCTCTACCATTGATAGTTATTAGTAAATTGAATAAAGAAATAGAATACCAAAAAAGAAAAGAACAAGAGGGAAAGCCTAGTCAATTGGTGGTGCCCAAAAAGATATGAAAAATAAAGGGAAAAGGGCCTGATTTACCCCTCTACTTTAAAAAAAGGTTTATATTTACCCCTCGTTATACTATCAGGCCATTTATATCCCTACCGTTACAATAGTTGAAATATTTGCCCCTATTTTTAACGGAGGGGTAAATATGAACCTTTTCCAAAGTAGAGGGGTAAATCAGGCCCTAAAAAATAAAACACCCTAAAGTTTCCAAACAAAACTTACTTCGGGTACCTTTTCAACCCCTAAAATGACTATCCGAACGTCTACATATCCTTGATGTATTGAGCCTACATTATTGTACGCAGAAAAAATATCAGGTTCTATATAAAATATTGACGTTTCGGAGTCTTGACACACCACTAATCATTGGTCAAAGTATGAAAAAAAAAAACTAAATTTTTTCAACCAAAACTTACTTCGGGTACCTTTTCAACCCCTAAAATGACGATCCGAACGTCTACGAATCCTTGATGTATTGAGCCTATATTATTGTACGCAGAAAAAAATATCAGGTTCTATATAAAATATTGACGTTTCGGAGTCTTGACACACCACTAATCATTGGTCAAAGTATGAAAAATAACACTAAGTGTTGCAAAAAATAAAGTTGGCCAATTTTTGTTTTTTATTCATACTTTGACCAATGATTAGTGGTGTGTCAAGACTCCGAAACGTCAATATTTTATATAGAACCTGATATTTTTTTCTGCGTACAATAATGTAGGCTCAATACATCAAGGATTCGTAGACGTTCGGATCGTCATTTTAGGGGTTGAAAAGGTACCCGAAGTAAGTTTTGGTTGAAAAATTTTAGTTTTTTTTTCATACTTTGACCAATGATTAGTGGTGTGTCAAGACTCCGAAACGTCAATATTTTATATAGAACCTGATATTTTTTCTGCGTACAATAATGTAGGCTCAATACATCAAGGATATGTAGACGTTCAGATAGTCATTTTAGGGGTTGAAAAGGTACCCGAAGTAAGTTTTGTTTGGAAACTTTAGGGTGTTTTATTTTTTAGGGCCTGATTTACCCCTCTACTTTGGAAAAAGGTTCATATTTACCCCTCCGTTAAAAATAGGGGCAAATATTTCAACTATTGTAACGGTAGGGGTATAAATGGCCTGATAGTATAACGAGGGGTAAATATGAACCTTTTTTGAAAGTAGAGGGGTAAATCAGGCCCTTTTCCCAAAAATAAAGGGTAAAGGTGGCTTTTTTGAGATTTTGAGCTTGATGTATAGTTTCAATTATAGTTTTTCTCTGATTTTATTAGAAGAGGAAACCTCTCTATGCTAAAAATATGTCTTGGATTATTAACTAGAAGCTCCACTCATTTGATTTTTGCTAGACATTCGAGGAGAATAAGAAAAAGAATCTACATATTGAAACTTAAAAAGAATGAAAGGTGTAAATTAGATCATTAGATGTACATACACTAAAATGAAGTTATATCAATTCTTCGATTCCAGTTCAAAAATATAAACGTTAACCTATAATTAGAATAGATTCTATATCTAGAAGCAAAATAAAATTGTACTTTTGATAATTACAATAATAGGGTCACTTTAACCTATAATTAGAATAGATCCTACAAGCATAACAAAATTCTACTTTGAGTAAAATAAGGTCACTTTATATTCTTAATTCTTTGTAACATACTAACATGTTATCACACAATCAAATTATAGTCACGTACGCTCACAAGAAAATATGAAAATTTTGAAGAAAAAAATTGTTTAAATAGGGGAATACATTATTAATGACAAATTAATGTGGATTTTTTCTTTGGTCAAAATTCTCAAGCCTTGAAAATGACGGACACATGGCCAATTGGCATATATACTCGATAATAGCCATGTGAGCAACACATGGATTCACAATCTTAGGAACACTTTTACGTCCATACTTAAACTAGATCTCTATAGCAAAGATTGTACTCATCAATGATCTTGCAACCCCTAACCGCATGTGGTCATTTTTTTTTTGTTTTTTATTAATCGTAATACACGGATCAACTTGCACGCACTTCAACTAATTTCATGAGGTATAGCTACCTCTCATCAGCATAGTTAGCGGATAATTCTATCCACCAAATTAAATTTACACAGACAAAAAGAAATCACCTAGTATTCTTTGTTTTCACTAGAATTTGATTCTCAACCCACTTAATTAACCATTAAGTTATATTCTTAGAGGCATTCATAGAAACTAAGGTTTATCCCACCGACATTTAGTGAGAAATTTGTGGTATAAAATATGATTTTTCCACTTTATTTTCATCGAACCAGCTCATTCGAAAACACATGGTGGAAAACAAGTTCCCATCAAAATGCTAGAAAACTTCTTAATTGTGTCATGTGCAAACACTACTATTTAGATTTTTTCCGCCGACATTCAATGGGAAATAGCCACTGAATATTTTTCAATGAAAAATCAGTGATAAATGTGGTCATTTTAGATCTTCTCTAGTAAACTAATATCCTAGAAAAGGGAAAGAAGAATAGTCTTGCCCAGCTTAACTAAATGTTGGGACGTTTTTGGGATATATTGTTCTTTGTCCAATCATACAACTGGTTTGGCAAAAAAAAAAACTGCAAGTCCTAGACTCCCAAAAAACAAGGACGGCAGCTACTAAAATAGAACTTTATTTTTCATAACCTGAAGCTAACCATTATGTTGAAAGGAGAATACACGACAGGTTCTATGGATTCAATTGAACTCGATCATTTGCTTCAATCGATTTATTTATACATTTGCAAATCTATATAAATATATAATTCCGAGACATAGGCCCGGTGATGTGGCACGTCTAATTGAGCAGGAAATCCATTTATCTTTTTTGTCAATTTTTTAGGCTTTCATCCAATTTTCCCTATTTATCAACTATACTATTTTTACAAAATCCAAAAGACACTTCACAAACCAAAAGTCACGTCCTCCCCTTTCTCTTACCTACTATACTATTTTTACAAAACCAAAAGACACTTCTTCAAAACCAAAAGTGATGTCTCTTTCCCTTCTTTTCTCATTAAGGAAGAAATTATGATACGCCTAAAATCCCAACACAAGACCAACCGCCTTTATTCAATGAATGAAAGTTTAACTTGCCTGTGTTCTTCTAATGTTACCATTAATAGTTTGCTTGCCCCTTTCTCTTATCACTTCACTAACGCCTCTTAAATATGTTTGAAAGCCGAAACATCTTAATTCATCAATGAAAGTTGAACTTGCCCGTTTCGCAGCCTTGTGCATCATCTTGCACGTTTTGTTTTTGGGACCATAGTAAAATACTGTAGAATCTTTGTAGAATATATTGACAAATTAAAAGTAAACGTTCTTTTGAGGGTTGTCGTTGATTTTATATGTTGTTCATTTTCGATATTAAGTTTTCCGCTGGTAAAAGTTTGATCAATTTTGCTTCTGCGTGGAGATGGCACAAAATGCATTGCAAAAGAATTCCATACAAATTACACCAGCAATATTCTGTTAGTTGTTATAATTAGACTCTTTATCTTCAAATGCTGTAATTCTAAAGGGTGGTCATCACAAACCTTGATGTGTTTTTGTAAGCTCTTTTTATGTTGGTGATTGCATGATTATTGGTAATAACTAAATAATTAACACTATTTTAGGGAAAATTGTCTCAGTAAATTGTTTGTAGTTGATAAAATTCTCTTTTATATTATTTTTTCGCAGCATCATATGAAACGTTGTACAAAAGAATTTCATTTTTAAACTTCTCACGAGGAGACAACGGTGGTTTCCAGTTGGAGACAAGACAACGATGTCTGAAGAAGGAAAAAAAAAAAAAGAGGAGGTTTCTTTGGCTTATATGGAGGATCTTTTTTCCAGGTAAATTTTCTCTAGCTTTTATAGCGCGTCGGTTAATTTTCTCAAGTAAGTTTTCTCTACCTTCTATGGAGCATCGATTTTTTTTTTAATTTGTAAAATCGCTATATTGTTTGGGATGCAGCCATGCAGGATGAAATATATAATGCCACAAAAAGCACAACAGAAAGTAGGAATGTGCATGTGGAAATGGCTAAAGGAAAATGTAAGGTAAATTTTTGTAAATTAAGTTGCTCTATATAGGTACCTTGTTAGATTTTTATACGTGTTATGCAACATTTTTCACAATAAATACAACTTAAAGTCTTATCTTTAGTCTGTGATTGGAATTATAACAACTTATATGCTATTTACACCAACTATATTTACAAAAAAAGAAATGTTTACCACGCGAAGCACGGGTTAATTGACTAGTACATAATAAAATCACACTCATATTAAATCGACTGATTTTAAATCATGAATTCGCCTTTTATTAAGTCCAACAATATTAGTTGGGTTGAGTTTGACGAACTTAAGTCTTGTCATTGTCTTCAGAGAATCATGATACGCATGTTACAATTTATACTCATGTTACAGTTAGGCAGGTGAATGCTGATGTATTAGTGCTTTATCAAATAAGCATGGATGAAATAAACCAAAAGAAATCACCTAGGATAATTCTGTCAGCAAAATTTACATAGACGAAAAGAAATCACCTAGTATTCTTTGCTTTCATTAAAATTCTCAACCCACTTAATTAATCACTAAATTATATCCTTAGATGTCTCATGTGGTCATTTTATATCTTCTCTAGTAAGCTAATATCCTAGAAAAGGGGAAGAAGAATAGTCTTGCCCAGCTTAACTAATTGTTGGGACGTTTTTGGGATATATTGTTCTTTGTCCAATCATACAACTGGTTTGGCACAAAAAAAAAAAAAAAAAAAACTGCAAGTCATCAGGACAAGGAAGACAGCTACTAAAATAGAACTTTATTTTTCCTAACCTAAAGGCTAAAGCTAACCATTATGTTGGAAGGAGAATACGAGTTCTATGAATTCAATTCAACTCATTCGCTTTCGGTCTATCTATATATATATGTGCAAATATATAATCAAATCACACTCGTATTAAATTCACCGACTCTAAATCATGAATTTGGATTTTTATTAAGTCCAGCAATACTAGCTGCTGAGTTTGAAGAAACTTAAGTCTTGCCATTTTCTTGAGAGAGAATCATGATACACATGTTAAAATTTAGGTCTACAATTTATATACATGTGTTAATATTACAAGTTAGACAGCTAAGTACTGATGCATTAATTCTTTGTCAAATAAGCATTGATGAAACATTGGATGCCTATGACCTCACCGGCCTTGACATCTCCAGATATGCTAAAAATAAAAATACGCAGCCTAATAAATGTGAAAGCATAAGCAAAAGAAACCAAAAAAAAAAAAAAAAGTTATATACGCTGATAGTGTATTAAGTTTTTCACATCATTAGTGTAACTCAGCCCGTTATAACAAATCACTTACCATGTATTCTAAGTTACTAATCAATCCTATTAAATGAAATTATCTACAATTACCTTATAAGTAATATAATTGTGTCATAATTTTTACATCGCCAGTGAATAAGGGAAAATGACACTGTGTGTCCAATGGCCCAAAGCAATGCCACATTTGGCCAATATTTGAGCCTAATACCCCTAGGAGTCCGCTCGGCCCAAAATAATGCCAAAAAATGGTCGGTTGGCCCAAAATAATGTCAAGGCTGGCCGGCCTAACAGCCTAAGCTGCTACAGCATATATACATATGTTGGAATTATATATAAACTTTATATACAAAAATGATACAATTTATATACATATACTGGAATTAATCATATATTTATTTTACATAAATTATACTCCCCCCGTTTCAATTTATGTGAACCCATTTAACTGGACATGATATTTAAGAAAGAGTGAAGACTTTTGAAATTTGTGGTTCAAAATAAGTCTTGAATATTTGTATGGATGTAAATCATTTCATAAAGTGAATTTGTTTCCAAATTAGGAAAGAGGTCATTTATTTTGGCACTGAATAAAAAGGAAATAGGTTCACATAAATTGAAACAGAGAGAGTACGTTAATTATACATTTATTATACGCATATTATGCAATAATGATATGATATTTTTTTTACATATACAATAGTGATACATATTATATACTACAATGATATGGTTTCTTTTATACATTTTTTATACGTATGGTACACTTTCTATACAAGACTGATACAGTTTATATACACATGCTGAAATTATATACACACTTTCTATACAAAAATGATACATATTATATACAAAAATGATACAATTTTCCATTCTATACAGGGCAGTTGCAATGTGCTGATACACATTATATGCACAAATGATACACATTATATACAAAAATGAAACATGCCTTAGTGATTCATATTTTATACAGTTTCTATACATTATAGATAGGTACTGATACATATTTTATACACAAATGACACATATTATATATAAAAATCGCCTCAAACATTTTTGTATTTGGGTTTTTATTTGAAAATTGTCTTATTTAAGTTTTGTCTAATAGATGGAATTAGTTTAGTGGGTATAATTTGGGTTTGGGAAAAATTAAAATAGAGGGTGGGATTATTTATGGCCGACTTGTCATATATGTCCTTTTCCTAGTGAATAAAGCTTAAACTCAGAAATCTATTCCTGGACTCAAGCTTCAAATTTGGGCCCAAATCAAGTCTACTTATGATGAATTGGATTTGGGTCCTTGGTCCGTCCATTGGGCCCGAGCCCAAATTCAGTAGTAGTAGAAATAGCGCTTAATTCACTTGGACAATTCGTAGAATTGCCGCCCCGGGGGTGGTTTGTGGTGGTGTTTGCTTTTAAATTTTGCCCTTCATATTTGTGATCTTTAAATTTTGCCATTCGGCTAAAATCCATGGGTTTCGGGTTCGAACTTCCGTTCAGTCAAAAAAAATTTTAAAAAAATCGCAAGGCAGAATTTGAATTTCGCTATGCCCCCTCCGGTAGACTTTTAGTTAAAACATAACTAAAAGCCTACCGGAGGGGGCAGACTTTGCCTTCAGGTTTTTTTTTTTTTTTTTTTAACTTTTCAAGGTAAACTTTTAGTTATGCCTTAACTAAAAGTGTCTCCCATGAGATATAACTAAAAGTATGCCCCATAAGGCGGAACTTTTCCTTAAGGCATAACTAAAAGTTTGCAAAGCAAAGTCTATGCCTTAAGGAAAAGGTCTTGCCTTATGGGGCATACTTTTGGTTATGTCTTAACTAAAAGTCTATCCTGTAAGGCATAACTAAACTATGCCTTAAGGAAAAGTTATGTCTCATGTGGTAAACTTTTAGTTATGCCGGATCCGGCATAACTTTAGTTTTTCCTTAAGGATTGTATTCCGGATCCGGCATACACTCCCCCAGCCCTGCCTTGCGAAATTTTTATTTTATTTTATGCCTGAGCAGGAGTTCGAACCCAAAACCTCAGGTATTTGCCCATCTTTCCAAGCGAAGGGAAAAACTTAAAAGCCACAAATATGAGGGGCAAAATTTAAAGACCACCCTAAAAGAAGGGCAATCCGCGCAAAAAAATGAATTCACTTTTGGTCAGTTCTTTAAAAGATAACTATTATTGTAGAGTTTCAAATTTCATAAGTGAACATTAATGACAATATCTTATGGAAATTGAAACTCAAGGACAATAGCTATTTTTCATTTATAGAAGTTGAAAAGTGGTTATTTTTTAATTTTCCCAATTCATTATGCCATTGTAATCCCATCTATCTATAATATTGATTTTCAATGGTTATATTTCAATTACAGAAGTTAAAATATGGCTATTACTAAATTTTACCTAATTTAGTATGCATAGCACTCCCCTTTTTCTATATATTGGTTTCCTTATTGATGATCAATTTTTTTTTTCCGGAGCAAAGAGTGACACATCTAATTTTCAGTCTTAATTTGATCATCAATTTTTAGATTTTCTTAAAATAAAACCCATGTATTGAGAACTATATAAAAAGTATCATGAATCACGCATTTCATAATTTAAAATACTTAGGAAAATGTTTGGGGAAAAAAAAAGAATCATAAAACCATGGTACTCTCTAAATAGTAATATTATCATATAAATTGAAATATCTTTACCATTCTCTCTCAAGATAATGACAAGACTACAGGAGGCGAATTCGAATTTAGAATTAATGAGTTAGTATAAGTATGAGTTTATTATAGGGTAAAGGGTTAAATTCGTCCCTAAACTATGCGAAATGGAACAGATTTGTCCTTCTTTAATAGCTGAAATCAAATATGTCCTCGCCGTTACAATTGGGTTTGAATTTGCTTCTAAACTATGCGAAATGGAACAAATTTATCCTTCTTTTTAAATGATGAAAACTTAACACCCCGTGACAAATGGTTTATTAGTCTTTTTTGTTCTACTTATGAGGCAGCAGATATTCTGCAATACCAAATCAAATAAGATTAAGTTCACATGTGTCATATTGTGTCAGTCATTTGTTTGTATCTTAGTAAATAGTAATGTCAAATGTTTACATTTCTCAGAAAAAGTTGCTATACCCGTCAAACATTTATATTACATACATGCAGGCCTTGATTGCAGAGTCTTAGTAGTCCTCTGTTTGTTGAAAATGATCTTTCAGCAATATCTATTCTGTACTTTGGAAAGGTAAACTCTGTTCAAACTTTTTTCTCCTTTATCACAAAAAGACGCAAAGATTTCAAATGCTTTAATGCAAATACTCTTATTTTCCTTGTAACAACATACAATCAAACAACTTTATAATGGCATCATTTGATTAGATATTTTTTTGGTTGTTATAGAGTATAGTATAATATAACATAACTTGACGATTATAGTGAAATGTTATTATAGAGAACGATTGTTATAGAAAGGTTCTTTTAAAAAATATACCGTAGACAATAAAATCCGCGTCGAGAAAATAATAATCAAGACAGGAAAATATCGCAATAATCGTTGTATTTGATTTCAGAATATGAGTGCTACAATCTCTATGATTCCTCTGATTCGCCTTTTCTATAGTAAATTCAAAGGCTTTTGAGCTTGATCTTGAACTTAATGGATTTGATCTTGACTTGTACTTGAATTCAAGATTTTTGAGCTTGATCTTGAATCTGGGTCTTGATCTCTAGAACTTCTAGAAAAATACTTGAATGCTTGAATGCTTTTATCTTATAGAGAAATCTGCAGCGTTTGATCCACAAGCTCTCTCTTGCTTCTTCTTAGAATTTCTGTCCTTTTTTCTGAATTATAAGACACCTATTTATAGTTGTAGAATGGAGGAGTTGTGATAAGGACAGACTTCTTTCGACCAATCAGAATTAAGCTGACATGCCAATATTTAATTGGTCGGAACATGTCACTTGTACACATGGCGCATTTTCATTGGCCTTTGATTTGACTAGGCATGCTGCATCATTTTGACACGTGGCATGACCCTATTGGCTCCTTCGTTTGACTTGGCACGTCAATTGACATGTGGCACCAAAGTAGACCTCTAGAGTGGGCTCGTCATTTCTAGCCTAAATCAATGGACTAGCCCAACAAAATTAGACCATTAATTAAATCCATATTTATTGAACTTAAATAATTAATCCAATTATATTAATTCATAATATTTACTTGGACTAATATATCTTAAATTTAATATAATCCGGATTTCTTACGAATTTAAATTTAATACAATTTCATTATCCAAATATATACGCAAACCGATTGTGCCAGCACTATTTAAGGTTGTTCAAATGATTAGTCATTGATTGTGTAATTGATCTTTGCTAGATAGCATAGAAAATTTCATCATTCTGCAATGTTATAGTTCTGTATTGTGGCTATAATGAATGACAATTTTCTCATAAGAATAGGTAAGCCAAAGTAGTGTTCTTGAAGTAAAAGTAACTAACACTACTATAGTACTATACAAAGAAAGCTGATTGGACAGATTGAAATTTGATCTTTTATTCTCAATAACAGCCCAACCAAAATTGGCAGGACAAAATGTAGACAAAAAAAAAGTAAAAAGGAAAACGGGTGGGGGGTTTTGGGGGAGGGGGGGGGGGGGGGGGGCGGGAAGGGAGGCATACTAATGGGAAAAGAAACACTAGACAGAGCAATTTTTCTGGATGACCAAAAAAATTGAGAACAGAAAGCCTTCTTTTTATTCAACCAAACAGGAACCTTCATTCACTCAGCAGCCAATGGTACAGCTTCAGCCTAAACAAAAATAACCAAAGAGAGAAAATATTCATTAGCACCTAATCTTCATTAGCAGATTCAAGAACTAGGAATTTCTAACACTTTTGACTCTCTAAGTGAATGTATTTGAGTCTTAAACACAAGGAGAAGGGCAGGAAGAAGAGAAACTCACCATCTTGCGGTATTTGAGAGCGTAAAACATTTCAAGATAACGACGGATTTCTTGACGATCAAGCTTAGAAACATGTTTCCAGAACCCATAAACAGCAGCCAGTGTCAATAGCCTCTCCGAGTAGATTTGCCATGTGTACCTGTATTTTAGTAGAAACGCGATAAAATATCAATCAACTACGCCTCAAATTCCAAATTGATCACTATAAAAAACTGAAATTAGCTATGAATTTCATCGTTGATCGGTTGCTAAATTGCTGGTAGCTAACAGAATTATATGATAATTCTTGGCTAATGCGTTGCTAAATAGGATTAGCGATGGATTTTGCTGTTTACAACGGAATTTGTCCGCCCCTAATTTCTGTTTTTTAGAAGTGGATATTAATGACTAGAGTCAAGAAAGAGTTGCTTACTTCTCTTGGATGCGCTTTAGGCCACCAGTAGAAATGGTTTCCCAGTGGGAAGGCTCAGTCTTACATTTCTCAAAGAAATCAGCTAGCAGATCAGCAGCTTGCTCGCCGTGATATGGATCGATGTGGAAGCCAGACTCCCCGTGAACTATGATCTCAGCGGGCCCACCATGATTAGTCGCGAATGTAGGCAAACCACAGGTCATGGCTTCAACAACGGTTAGACCGAATGCCTCGTAGAATGCAGGCTGCACGAATGCTCCACGAGTATCAGCAATGTATCGGTAGAGTTCACCATTCCTCACTCGGTTCATCTGGGAAGAAATCCATCTGAACTGGCCATTCAAATTATGCGTCTTTATCAGCTCATACATCTTCTTCATCTCCGCTTGCTCTTCCAAATCTTTGGATTCTTTCCTTCGGTCTCCACCAACTACAACTAGGTTAACCAACTCCCTTAGCCGTGGATTCTTGGCGTACCACTCGACAAGTCCGGTTAAATTCTTCACACGATCCAATCTTGCCATGGTGAATAAGATTGGCTTATTCCTGTCCTTGAGCACACACAGATGTTCGTCATTCTCAACATCACTATACAGCAGCTCATTGATTTCAGGGTGAAGTGCTGTAAGTCTCTTTTCCTTTTCCGAGTACGGGAAGTAGAGGTTAATATCAGCTCCAGGTGAAACAATGTTGAATTTGGGGTCGAACACATTAATGCCGTGAACAACTCTGTACAATCCAGGCATTGTGAATGCCATATGGCTCTCGTACTGTCCCACAGTGTCCTTGCTGGAAAAATCAATAAGGATTTAGGATTAAGCACAGGGAAAAAGAATATAAAGCTCTTTCAATGGAAGAAAATTAATGTTTGTTTATACCTTCCTGCTATCTCTTGGAAGGTGCTGGTGATGATGAAATCAGTGTGATTCATTGCAATAAGATCAGCCGTAAACTGGGATGAGAAATGGTATTTTTCGTCGAATTTTTTCCAGTAGATGTCGGAATCAGGATACTTTGTTTTCTCCAACGCATGGGCTATGGTGCACTGCAGAAGTCAAATAACACAGTGAAAAATAAATTTAGCACTCCTAGTTCCAAAGTAATGAAATGCAACCAAATATATATATGAGAGGTGAAAAAAACACCTGTGTTACGCCTAGCTTGTGAGCCAGCAAAGAAGCAGCAAGATTGCCCTCGCTGTAGTTGCCGATTATCAAATCTGGCTTGGCCTGCAGTTCTGCAGAAATTTCTTTTGCGACATCCTAACGTATGAAAAACCAAAATGTTAATTGTTCCAAATACGAATCGGAAGATAGACAAATACAAATGAAGCTTTTGTCACCTCAATGAAAGTCTCCATGTATGGCCAGACTTCAAAGCGAGAGATCCATTTGCGAACAATCCCCTTCTCAGTCCTAAAGGGGACCCTAAGAATATGCGAGTGCTCCGTTCCATACACCTTTTCAAGCCGCTGACCACAAGTGGTTCCAACTGCATCAGGTAGCAGACGAGTAACCTGGGAATAAAAGCAAGATCAGTTGTTGACAAGAAGAGAATGTATAATCAATCCTCAGTATATACAATTATAGGGACCACTAACAATAAGAATACGCGGCGTGATATCAAGTCCTTGCTCCTTTATGCGCTTAAGCATTTCACGCTCCAAGGCGGGAACTTGATCTAATATGTAGACAACCTGCACAACCAGGGTGAAGGACCTTAGCATTTATCGGCAGTAAGCATTAGAAACATAGTTGAAAATAAAGGTCAAAGATTTAAGTAATGCACCTGGCCACCAGTGTCAGGATAACCCAGGACGTTTTCTTGGGCAAAATATCCATGGGGGGAAAGGATAACCACATTGAAGACCATAGGAATTCTCCCCAAGAACTGCTCAAGAGTACAGGAGTCAGGAGCCTCAAGGAGATCAAGAAGCATGCATACCATCTCTAGCACACGCTCCGCTTTGTCGCCCCATCCTTTCTCTAATCCAATTTCTTGGAACTTGTGTTCGAATTCGGAATATGGAGTTTCAGGGGGAAGCATAATGAGGTATTCCTCTGCCTTTCTTAGGACATTTTGAAGAGTACTTGAATTTTGTATTCTGTCATTCAGCATCATTGTCTGTACAGGAAATCATAAATCTATCCTTTAGAACATAATCGTCACTCATCAAGTACACGATTCAGTTGTTGGGTGACTATCCTACTAGGTAAAGTGATATTCAAAAACTATAAGCCTATCAATGAATGCAGTGGCGGACGTGACGTTCATCTGAACCCGGTAGTTTTAACACGGAGCATAATTTTATGTATAAAAAGTTACTAAAATTGAATAAGTAGTAGGTCTGAAACCATAGTCTTAAAAGTACAATAGATTCAATACCAAGAACCTTAAAGATTGAACCCATAGAATTTAAATCCTTGATCATCCTCTAAGTGAATATCCTAATAGGTAAAGAGATATTCTCAAACTAAACCTATCAATGAATGTGAATATCCTAATAGGTAAAGAGATATTCTCAAACTAAACCTATCAATGAATGCAGTTGCGGACGTTCATCTGAACCAAGTAATTTTAACACGGAGCACAAATCTATGCCTAAAAATTTACTAAATAGCAATATAATAGCAGGTCTGAATCCATAGTCCTAAAAAGATGATAAATTCAATTATAAGAACATTATTGATCCCATAAATGTAAGTCTTGGATCTGCCTCTAAATGAAATGAATGGAAGTAACAAGTTACCTTGCCCTTATAATGGTGAGCGCGAAGAAATTCAAGAAGCGGGGTCAAGCTTTCCTTGTCATGGAACATTTTTGCCGAGAGGTGCCTATTGAGGAACTCAACTCCATTTCCAATAGATTTGGTGAGGGTTGGTTTAGGAAAGGATGCAGTGAAAGGCTCAAAATCCAACTCGAGAACGAAATTTCCATTGGATCTGCATCAGGGAAAAACACACTTAACATTGAACAATGAATTCATAGCCAATTCTGTAACACATAAAAGGCTAAAACTTACGCTCCATCGACGAGTTCTTCCTTGAAATTCAAATACTCAGGGACGGACAGCTCCTCGACAACTAGCGCGTTGACATTCACTCGGATGTATTCCCAAACACCAGGCCTCAAACGAATGGCAAGTGCAACCCATGGGGGTAGAACAATCGCTTCCTAGTATAACATATCAAAGTAATATTCACACATACACTCAAAATGATATAAACATGAACTTTTGGTGACGCATATAGCCAAAACAAAAATTACCTGAGTGGATTTCAGGAGTTCCTCAAACGCATGTTCGTTCAGTTTGTTTTTGTCATCTTGGCGAATTGCTTCAAATTCAGCCAAAAGCTGGTGAGGTTTCAAGATCCCTTTTCCGTGGCTTTCAATCCTGTAATACCAAAACCAGTATAAGTAAACCTTATTCCTTTTTTAGCCATGATCTATCTGATCTAATAGTCTATGCTTCAGAGTTAGCGATAACACCAACTAAATCCTCTTTTTTATAATAACTGTGGCGTCTAGGTCAGTTTGCATGACCTAGACTATTCCACTGTATTTACTACAGTGGGACCTCTCTATAACAACCATCCTTTATAACATTTTACTGTAACGACCAAGTTTTCTTTGGAACCGGTTTTCTATGTTATGTTATATTATATGTTCTTATAACAACATTTCACTGTAACAACCAAACAATATTTGGACAAACAATGCCGTTATAAAGAGATTGATTGTACCTTCACTAGCACAATCAAGAAACTCTGCCCACCATCAATTGGGCATATGGAAAACAATCACCTAGCGTTTTTTACACACCAACTAAATTTCTTTCCTAGGAAACAAGAACATCCTATACCTTGAAAGAAACAGCAGAATCTCATTGCGGTGAGCAGCTAAAGTGGCATCAACACGTTCACGAAGGCTATGAACACGAGTCAGAACACGTTCAGCCATTGCAGTTGATTCAGCAGATGGGAAATCCTCAGACAAGTTTCAACTGTAAACAACCAAAAAAAATACACTAGTGCAGTTAGTAGAAGAGGCACACCTCATGATCTTATCCAATATACCAAACAAATTTTTAAATAGTACTACATTAGTACAACCACTAAAAAAATGAAAATGACATACTAAAAAGTCAATGAACCACCATAATTTTCAACATCTATAATGTTTCCACTCTAAATTTTCAAACCTTCCACTTAATATTCATTGCAAGTACACTGTTACATCATGCGCTCAGATCGAATATTTCTTCATATTTTAGTAGGTTGTGACACATATATTTGTACTCCGTGCCGAAAGTTATGTGTTCAGATGAAACCGTAGCCAAAAGGGTACATCTGCCCCTAACTATTGCCAGGGTGGCCATACCTGCCGAACCGGTACTTTGGCTCATACTCTTTATTTGTGTTAAAAATTTATTTGATGTGTACGAAATAATTTATCCAGAACTCTAAGCAAAAAGAATTGTGATCCAGAACCCATAAAACTAAAATTGTGGCTCCGCCTCTAAATATAGTAAGTAATAAAACCAAAACCAACCGACCAGATGACATTAATTTAAGTCTTACTCAAATACTTATGTGGCAAAAGCACAATGCTATGCGTTACAACCAAAGCTAAACTACAAAAATATAACTCAATGAAGACCCCACAAAAAGGATCTACAGTGATCTTCATGTCACAAAGTATACATCAGCTTTCAATTCTTGATTTAACCAAAACACCAAACCAAATAAAAATAAACAGGAACATAAAACAAAATCTTTACAACAACTCCAAGTAAGTTTTTTAGTGGAAAATAGCAAATGTACTAGGAAAAAACAAGAATTTATGACTAAAGCATACAGGAGATAATAAAAGTAACACTCAAAGACCTTAGCTGATGAAGATAGATTTGTCCTTAATGAGGTACCTTTTAACTAAGAATTTGACACTAACAAACAGGACAAAAACACAAAAAAAAAAAAAAAAAAGTGAACTTCCTATTACAAAGTGAACTGTGGTTTTTAACCTTAATTTTACTCAAGCAAATACAAAATAAACAGGACCACTAAATAAAACAAGATCTTTACAACCACCCCAGGTAAGTTTTTCAGTTGAAAATAGCAACTGTACTAGGAAAAACAAGAATTGATCACTAAAGCATACATGAGATGCAAAATAAGACACAAAAAAAGACCAACAAACAGGGCAAAAACACACACACACAAAAAAAAAAAAAAAAACAGAACAGTTTGTGTAGAAAGAAAAAGTTGGAGACAAAAACTATGTGAACCAAAAAAACAAACCTTAAAATGTGATCAAGAACTAAATTTTTCAAGAAAGAACTTCTAATAAAGATCAAACTTTATACTAGTACTAAAAAAAAAGTTGGAATTTTTTTAGCTAAAAGATTAAAAATAACTTATTTTTTCTGGTTCTTTTGGGGAATTATAAACAGATTTGTCTATCAAAAACTATGAGAACAAAAAACAGACCTCAACATGTGATCAAGAACAAAAAATTTAAAGAAATAACTTCTGGTTTGTTCATTCACTTTCTATAACTAAAAAGGTTGGAATATTTTTGCTAAATGATCAAAAGATTACTTCTTTTTTATGGGTTTTTGGTCGAATGATAAACAGAATTTTCTATAAAGAAATGTCCTGATAAAACTATGGTTCTTTGGTTTTTTTTAGCTGCAAAATTTATGGTCCCATAGTATACAAAAAAAAAAAAAAACAGATGTACAAGTAAACTCATCTGAAAAAAAAAATCTTGTAAGCAAAATCAAAGATGAGATCAACATTATTTTCCAAGATGAAGAATTGGAACTAAATTTGAACCCAACACAAAAAAAAAAACTATTTTTGCATGAGGGACTTAAAAAAAAAAAAGATTGTAATTTTACCTTTGAGAGGAGAATGGGAGCAAATGCAAAGAGAAAGAACGAAACTAATGAACAGAGAAATGGAAATGAAAGAGTTTTGGTTGTGAATGGTGAAGAAAGCAAAGCTAGAGACCCCTTTTTATATGCAAAAAAGTGGAGCTTGTAGCAGTGTAATTATTAGGTGAAGTATTTAATTGTATCAGAAACAATATGCTATAATGGCTTCTGGTTTAGTTGGGTAAGAAAAAAAATAAGGTGTCTAATAGACTAATAGCAAATGGACGGTCAATTTTTGTTGAAATACACAAACACTATTTGGTACTCTATGGTAAGAATGAGGATAATACATATAGAGCCCGTTTGGATTGGTTTATAAGTTCCTTATAAGCTGTTTTCAACTTTTTTGAGTGTTTGACTGGCCAGCTTAAAGTCATTTTGTACTTAGAATAAGCTCAAAAAAATAATTAAGCTCATTTGACTTAGCTTATCTAAAACAGCTTATAAGCTGAAAACAGCTTATAAGCAAAAAAAAATAAGGTGTCTAATAGATTAATAGCAAATGGACGGTCAATTTTTGTTGAAATACACAAAAACTATTTGGTACTCTAGGGTAAGAATGAGCATAATACATATAGTCACTTTAACGTGGCCTTAAATGGCAACTAAACACTTTGATTTGATAATACACGGTTAGACACCTAAACTTATTCCTAATGTGTTTTGTGGACGCCCAATGCTAACATGACACATGTATTTTGAAGATCTCCAGATGACCATTAAAGTGTTCAACTGTCAATAGAAGTCAAGTTTAAGTGTCTATATATGTCTACTGATTATATGTTTCAAAAAACAAGTAGTAGAAGGCTTCTTTTTTATTTACATTTGGTATTTGTTATCCGCATTAAGATCTGATTAAATTTATATTCGTATCAGAAAATCTCACATTAAAGACAAACTGCTCTCAGAAAAGGTACTCAATATATAAAACTTCGCTCTCAGAAAAAGTACTCAATATATAAAACTTAACTTGAGATATCTGATTAAAAATAAAAATAAAAATACTTACCACTCAACCATATGTTACAATAAATAACTCTTGGTTTAGTACAGAAAAAAATAAGATGTGGAATAGTCAATGGGTGGTAAAATTTTGTTGAAATAGGCACGCACTATTTGGTAATCTATGGTGAGAAATTTGAATATTTGTATTGAAAGTCAAAACAAACAAAATGTCAACATGGCATCGGTGCTAATGAGGAATAGAAGATTGATAAAATAATTATGGCACAATTTCAGTTTACCAAAAGAACATAACCTTTGAGAGGAGATTGTGAAGGAAAAAAATTAAGATGGAAGAGTAGTAAGTGTAGAGCGTGATCTCGCTTATTTTTCTATACTAATAATTGTAGTATTACTTTTATAATTTCTTGTCCAATTTTTGTTAAAATCTTGTTTTTTTGTAGTACTTCGATTATCATATTATTTTATTATAATTAATGCTTCTTTTTTCTTTTAGGAGTCGTTTGGTGCATGGTATAAGTTGGGATATCCCGGCACTTTGTACCATGTTTGGTAAAAGATATGAACTTATCATGAGATAAATTTATACCTTGTACCAAACAAAGTATAAAATGCATCTCATCCCAAGAGATGGGTTATTCCCTCTTATTCCACTTATACTGGGATTATTTTATACCATCTTTTAGATGGTATAAAATAATCCCAATAGATTGGATAAATTAGTTCCGGGATTATAATCCCGGGATAATTTTGACTACCTACCAGACGACCCCTTAGAATGTTGTGACATGCTTTTTATAGTATTTTATCATGATGTCTTTACTTTTGCTATTTTTTTGTCCGATCTGCTGGGAAATATTTTTTCTTGCCTTGAGAATCTATCGGAACAGCCTCCCTACGTGTCAAGGTAGGGGTAAGGTTTATATACACTCTATCCACTTATGGGATTACATTGGGTATATTGTTGTTATTCTAAGAAAATTAATTTGATTTTTTATTTTATTCTTATAATACTCCCTCTGTTTCAATTTATGTAAACCTATTTTTTTAGTCCGTGTCAAAATGAATGACTTCTTTCCTAATTTGGAAACAAATTCACTTTACAAAATGATTTACAGCCACATATATATTCAAGACTTATTTTGAACTATAAATTTTAAAAGTTTTTACCCCTTTTTAAATATTATGCTCAGTTAAATGAATTCACATAAATTAAAATGGATGGAGTATTATATTTTGTAACCACGTAATTATATGATATATTTATTCCAGTTGGCAGCTGCTGGTTTATAGTACTTCTCGGTTTTCAACCAAAACCACTTTTCTTCCCTTCTGTATTTGACACTAATCCTGTTTAATAAATGGACACTTTATCCAATTTTCATATGCCATTTGATACATAGTATAAGCTGAAATATTTTGATACTAATTTTTTATATCATATTTAATAAAAAGTATAAATTTATTTTGAGATAAACTTATACTTTATATCAAATAATAAAGTATAAAATGCATTTCAATTTAAAAGATGAAATATCCCTTTTTATCCCAAGAGATAAGATAAATTAGTATCGAGATTATAATCCCGAGATAATTTTAGCTACCTACCAAACGATCACTATAGTATAAATATTCAAATTTTTCTTGATCTGGTTTTATATATTTTGTGCTCATCATTTGATTCTTCCACATTTTAATTATTTTATTATGTACATAAAAAAATGCCAATGAATTGAACTGAAGATCTACTGCTGTGACACGTACTAATATTGTTTTAGGATACTGTAGTATATTATTGTACTGTGTTTATTTGATATTCGATTTTCTAGAGGATCTTTTTATGTAATTATTTCTAAATTTGGTCCAAAAAGAAACTGAATTACCCACTATAGTTACGGCTTCATTTGCTGAAAACAGCAACATGGTTGAAGAATCATGTATTCTTTCAAACTTTGGAATAACTTTATCCACCAAAACAAGAAAGATGAAAAGAAATCACATTATTCTTTTTGCCTCAGGGTTGAATTCAAACTATGATCTCTTATAAATTTCATCATACTTATTGATCTTTCTATCATACATTCATACTCAAATTATAATTAAATTGCATAATCACATTACACTAAGGTCGAAAGACTATCTGGCTAATATTTTATTTGAAACTAATGGCTTGGTGTAAGGTAGGTGGAAGTACCCCTACCAAGGACCGTGATGGATGAATATGATCCCTTCATTTTGAGCTAGAAATTTCAAGTTAGAATCCTGAAAATGATGTTAAAAAAAAAAAAGAAAAAAAAAAGTACAGGTCGTCTTCTCCTTTACGCGATGAGAATCTGAATTAATCGAGGTCAAAAAATAAATATCAAATTACATCAGATGGAAAACAAAAAAGTTAGGAAGTAGCTTCATATCGAGTCCCTATCAAAACCTAATAAAGGAGAAATAGCCAATGAGAAAACAATAAGTCCAAATTTTCTCACTTTTTAGTTGGAGTCAAATTATAGGTATAGAAATGTAAAAAATGACTTACTAAAGAAACTAAAAATAAACACTGTTAATACTCCTGAAAGTGACCCTCTTCCAATGTATGTTTATCCCTATTGTCGTAATACTACTATGTTTTGGCATGATTCTCGGAAAGTTGTCTGGACTTTATAATGTTTTGTGAAGATAATGTATTATTATGTGATCTTCAAAGCTCTACAATAATTTATCGAGTCAAAGTTATATCATATATGCATTGATAAGATAATAAAATACTTATATTATTAGAACGTAAATAAAATTACAAATTTTATATAATAAGCAACAACAACATCAACATACCCAGTGTAATCACTAATCACACACATAGGTTTGGGTAAGGTAAGTTGTACGCAGATGAGTAAGGTAAGTTGTACGCAGACCTTATCTCTACCTTTGTGGGGAAGAGAAACTGTTTCTGATAGATCCTCAGCTTGGAAGAAAAGAAAAGAATTTGAAGCATGGTATCAAGTAAAAATATGACAGTAAAATAGCAAGATACGAAGCAAATAAAGTAACAAGTAGTAATACACATTGAATAAAAGAAAATACGTCGATTACTAACTAATATTACTAATAAGGAGAACACTAGGCTACCTACTAAAAAGCCTAATATTGGACTTCCACACTTTCCTATGGATTATCGCTCAACTTTACCTAAGTGTCGCGAAGTCACATAACTGTTTTTTTTTTTGTAACAACAATATTATTCAACTTTTCAAATTTCAAAAAAAAACAATCATCGGAAGGAAACAACGGATATATAATGGAACTAGATCGACATAATGTTATTTCCATGGTATTTCAGCAAAATTGAGTGAGTTTTTATGTTAGAAAAAAGTTGTTTAATAACTTCATGTGATACGTAAGTAAATTAGTTGAGCTGTTCTCGTTACAAATAGTTATCTCAACAATGATAAAAGTAAAATGACTAACAATCCGTAAAATTACCCTAATAAATGTTTGGTAAGCTAAATTATAAGATAAGTAACTTGATATAGTACATGTTCTATTATATCGATAGCATAATGACTTTTTTATATATAAACAATATAATTTCTACTGGGTCGAAGTACATGAACCAATTGTACGTTGAAACTATGTGTCGTCATTTTCAAGTAGCGAAAATAAGAAAATCTATGAGCTGAGAAGAGAAAACTACCTCACTTTGATTGCATACCACATGCTATGGAATTTAGCAATTCTTCCCAATTTTAAGTTGACTGTTTTATCGATCAAATACATTATCGTCTAACAAATTGACACTTCTTTAAGCCTTACGTTTTTGGCTATTCGCACGTTATTACGTATACTGTTCACAACACTCGTATTCTATCTAAATTTATAAATTTAAACAGCAAGGGATGCAGTGAGATGAATGTAATTCCGCTACGCTTAATTAGAAAGTCTCGATTTGAGTTTGGAATTGAAAAAATACTTGGTAGGGTGCATTTTATCCTTTAATACCACCAATATGACACAGGTCCAAATTAATCGAGTCAATAAATATCAAAAATCGGATGATTATACTAAAAGAGTTTAGATTTAGACCACAAACAAGAAATATTTTAAGTTGACAGGTGTTTTCATGTTGCTAAGTCTTAACTACCATTTAGTACCAACCAACAACTAAGATTTCTTTTCCTTTTACAAAATATTAACAACACTAACTTCTTATTGGTAAAATACTCACATTATCAAGCACCAACTACCAACTAAAAGTCCCCTTTGAATCTAACATGGATGAGCAAATGGATAAGGTTCCTGGATTTAGATATATAACCCAATTTCTTCCTACTAGGATTATTTTTGTTTGAAGAAAGGAATGATAAAATGTTAAACGAGGGATTACATCATCTACAATTATTTCCATCAAATTAGAAAAGATCCCTAATAATAGATGCACAAATTCGGCATAAATCTCTCCTTTAATTTAACATCTAAATATATAAATTTAAATAGCAAGAGACGTAGTGAGATGAATACAATTTCGCTATTCTTAATTAGAAGTCTCGATCTGAGCTTAGAATAAAAGAAAAACACTTGATAGAGAGTGTTTTATCCTTTAATACCGCCGTACACAGCACAAGTCTAGCTTAGTCAGGTCAGTGAGTTAATGATTAAACTAAAAGAGTTTATAAACTTAGATCACAGATAAGAAATATTTTAAGTTAACAGGTGCTTTCTTGTTGCTGAGTCTTAACTACCAAGTACCAACTAGAAACTAAGGTTTTCTTTTTCTTTTCCTTTTTTTTTTTTTTTTTTTTTTGCAAAATATTAGCAACACTAGCTTCTTGTTGGTAAAATACTCTCATTATCAAGCACCAATTACCAACTAAAAGCCCCACTTGGAGTCTGGAATGGGTGAATAAATGGATAAGGTTCCTAGATTTATATAAATAACCAAATTATTTCTACTAGCATTATTTTTGTTTGAAGAAAGGAATTATAAAAAATTAGAGGGACTACATCATCTACAATTCTTTCCATCAAATTAAGAAACATCTCTAATAATGGATGCACAAATTCGGCATAAAACTCTATTTTTTTTCAATTTACTCACTTAAGACGATGTAAATATCTACATTCAACATGAATTAATAATCTAAAAATTAAATAATTATACGTAGTAGCATGTTGGAGAAGTGAAATTGAACAAAATTCCTTACTCTTTGCTTGGCGGAAATTTCAGTACCATAATCAATCACATTCAACACTAATAATATTTGTCAACAGTAAATTAATTAAGCAAGCGTCATGTTCGATTATGACTCGGACTCCAACCACCTTCATCCGACTTTCACCTGTGGGATATTGGTGTAATCCGGCAATTAATATATAAGTAGAACAATTATATATGGTAGGCGAAAATTAAATAGCTCTATTTATTTTGTTGTTTTTGGTGAAACTTAAATGTTTTCATTTTTTTTTAACCTAGGTGTTACACCGTACACGTAGTATATAATAAGCGCTTTTTCAATTTTTGACATGCAATAATCACCGCAAACATCATTTGTCGAAGTCTGAGGGGCCGTCAATGATTTAGCACCAAGAATATCATAATACTATATTTACCGTCAGCTAAAATATATTGTTTCATGTGAAGAAAAAAATGTGTAAAGTTAGTTGGATACAGAAAGAGATGTTTTAATTTCCTAAATTGATATGATTGCGTGGTGTCAAATTGTCTCCCAAGTATTGACAATTTAACGCAAAAATAATAATTGCTACGTCTCAATTTCAAGTTAATTCGAAGCAGTTATTCGAATTCCCAATATCTATTTTACTTCATTTGTACTGATTTCATTCTAATACTCAATAACTTTAGAAGAGTTTATAATATTAGTGGTCGTTTGGTTTGAGGTCAAAATAGTCCCGGGATTACAATCCCGGGACTAATTTATACCATCTGTTGGTATTATTTTATACCATCTGAAAGATGGTATAAAATAATACCAGTATAAGTGGGTTAAGAAGGTATAAGTTGAGTTATTCCAGCACTAATTTTTATACCACGTTTGGTACAAGGTATAAAATAATCCCGGGATAAATCTATACCTTATACCAAACGTGGTATAAAAATTAGTACCGGTATAATCCATGTTATACATGATTTTATTTGTTCATAAGATGTGATTTTATTTGTTCATAAGTTTACTTCTTTAAATGTCAGTGCCTCTTATAAAAAAGGTCGAATTCATGATAACCCCTTGTGATTGTTAAGATTTTTCACTTAGACATCTCAACTAAACCATGTTCCATTTAGACACCTAAAATAAGGCCCGACTATGTCATTTAGACATTTTTTGATGACTTGACAAGTTGTGTGATTTTTACGCAAAACAGGGACATGGGAGGGCTAAAAAAACAGTTTTTTTTTTTTTTAGTTCTTTATATTTCCTCCTTTTGCATCTTTATTCTTTTTCTCTTTCTTCTTCAACTTAATATTATACCATTAACAAAAGTTCTACCATTGCTATCTTGCTCCACCGGGAAAAAAATGAACGGCCACCATTCCCTACGAACATTGTATAAAATCAATTTCAAGAATGAATTTAGGTTTTAAAAAGTCAACAAAAAAAAATCACTCACCCCCTTCTTCTCCGGCGACCCCTCTGCCCCCATCCTCACCTCATCTTCTATCCCACCAACCCCTTCCCCTTTTTGAAAATTTCAACCTAAAAAAAGAAAAACAGATCCGAAAATTTCAACCTTTAAAAAGAAAAATAATTCTAAAATTTCAGCCTAAAAAAGAAAACAGATCTGAAAATTTAAAAAAAAAATCGGCAAACCTATCATTTTGGCGAAAAAATATGTGGAATTTGTTTAGAAAATAATTTATTTTTATTTTTGCTGAAAATTTCTTTTTCTCATAATTCATTTTTAACTATTCGAACACAAATGTCACATGTAATTAGTTAATTGGCAACTTTTCCACGTCATCAGCCAGTGTATTACACACTCTTTACATATTTGACTGAGTCAGTGAAAAGTGTCTAAATGACACACTCAAGCCCTGGCTCAAGTGTTTAAATGAAACAAGATTTAGTTGAGGTGTTCAATTAAAAAATCTTGACACCCGCAAAGAGCTGTCGATGGGTTTGGCCAAAAGAAAATACTGCATATATAGATGTTCAGTTATACAGGTAATATGGCATGGTTTTCATTGTTTCAATTTATTTTGCTAATCAATATGTGCCTTACAATTTTGTCTATTAAATAAAGAATCTGATGTAGAAAATTTTATTTGAACAGTATTTCAAGTAAAATAATATTATTCATTAAAAAAATTAACTTCTTTTTCAATTTAAAATTTATGTCCAAACACAATTTAGCTCCCAAATATTCTTTCACATGTTTTTTTTTTCTTTTCTATTTTAACCAAATATTGTCCAAATGGATCCCTCCACATGAATCCCCCCAAAAATATTGAAAACCAAAAGTTGCGTAGTCCTAAAGCAAGAGCAGTTAAATACTATTATTGTTTTTTAAGTTAAATGTGTCTATCAATGTCCACCGAATTGTCAAGTAGGAGTAGTATACTACTATTCCCATATTATGATAATTTGGAGTGTAGGAGCGGTATACTATTCCCATATTATGATACATTGGAGCATATGCAGCTAATTAATTAATTAACCTATGATAAAAAGCAGTGAACTATTTTGATGGTTTGTGACCAGTTTTAGATGATGACTTGACCAATTGACATAACATAACCGTACCGTCCACTTCTTTTTACCTTTTCTTCAATTGTTTTTCTTTTAGGTGTTTATAATTTTTTGATAGGCAATACTCACCATGTTTATTTAAGTAAAGGTTCGTCTGATATTTTTTTGGTTTCATAAGAATTTATTCGACTTATTCACTAGTATTTCGTTCATTTTAAGTAAGTGTGTGACGCCGCATAAAAATTCAAAAGAAAGCAAAAAAAGGTTGCTTTTTCTTTTTTGGTACACAAAAAGTGATTTGAAGCATGTATCAATATTCATTTTGTTTCAATCCATCTAATAATTGTCTTAGCTTTGATAAGGTTTGTTAAGCCTCAATTATAAATCTTTGATGTGATGGTAGTGTGCCAAGAGAATTGGGTATCATAATACAATAACTTGAGTTGTCGAAGATAATAGAATTAAATCAACGATTATGGATAAGCACTACAACCCATTATAATTATTTCTTCATTTTTGGCCCTTCTAGACAAAATTGATTTTACAAAAATTGCTTCGTAAAGATACTCTTTTGTGTCCTCTTTTTTGGTATAATAATAATAATAATAATAATAATAATAAAAGAAGATATAAGGATTGAAGCAGCAACTTTGCTTTTCCTTAAAACGTTGTAGCAATTGCTCAAGTGCTCGTCATTGCCAATTGAAGTTGTATCATATCTTACAATGTTGGAAAGCTTTTGGCGATGGTTCTTCTTTTTATTTTTTATTTTGTTTTATTACATAGTGGGGTGGGAGAAGGGGAAATGGGAAAGGGGATTACAATGTGAGGATTCGAAACCTCACTAACAAGATGAAAGTTCAGGTAGCCAACCAATTGAGCTACTAGATCCCTACCGGAGATAGTTCTAGGGTTTGTCTGTTACAAAGAAAAAAAATTCACGAAAATTTCTTGTTATAAAATACTAAGTAGTTTTCTTACTCATTTTTTATGTTTGATAATTAGACAGAAATACTGTCTCACAAGAGCATTATAATTTAGATAAACACTACGTGACGGAGGATGAGGTGTGGGGTGAGTTGGGAGTGTGTGTTGGTGGGGGGGTGGGGGGTCGAGGACCGAAGGTGCTGGAAGTGAGGATGTTGGGAGTGGGAGTGGGGTTGGGGATGCGGAGGGAGGAGGAAGATAATCATTATGGAATTCCCTACTTTCATCAAGAAAATAATTTTTAAGCAGCTTGTTTTCTTACAGAATATTTTTCCTAATATTCTGATCAACCAAACATGAAAAAACTTCTCTTGCCCATAAGTTTGTAACTTTTAAGGGTAGTTTGGTTCCAAATAGAGTTACTCAGAGATTGATAATCTCACGATTATAATCTAAGATTTTTGTCTGCCGTCCTATATGAAATCATAACCAATTATGAGATAAATGTAATGCAAATTTTATTCCGTGAGTAGTGGATCCTAATTCCATTAACCAAGCGATAGGTAAAAGCCAAACAAGAGCTTTTTCCATCCCAAAAATAATTACATTACACACTTGCCTGGCCAGCGTGCGCATCTCAAATATCTGAATAACTACTCCATCATATCAACATCAACTAAGGTTCTTACCATCTGTTTAAAGTCTTGATTGAAACAGTTACTCAGTACGTTTACTCGTAAAATAGTTGAGCTATGCATAAGTTAGGCCAGACACCACTATCTTTAAAAACCCCACCACCCACCAACCCCCCCCCCCCCCCCCCCCCAAAAACACAAAAAGGAAGAGGAAGAAAATCAACACAGGCTAAAGAATAGAATTTCACAAAACAACTTTGTAGGTTCCCCTATGAGACTTCATTCAAGAAATAAAGATCTCCAAAGACTTAAAAGTTATAACAATGCCAATCTATTTGACATCAATGATCAGTGTCTCATTACTAAACTAATTCCTAAATAAACAAGAAACCAAAATAGATACAGAAGGACATTGTGTCTTCCAAAATTACAGTAAATATGTAATACAAATACAAATTCCTTCTTGTCATAGGCTTTGTGGTTGAAGGGCTTCAAGAATTTCAACCACTTGACTCATGACAGGCCTTCCTTTAGGGTTCTGACTGAGGCATTGATAGGCAAGAATGGCAACTTTTACAACAGTTTTAGAGGAATATTGCCCTTCGAGTCTTGGGTCGAGTATCTTAAAGAGCTTCTTATTATGATGCAAAAGCGGACGTGCCCACTCTACAAGGTTGTATTCCCGGCTAGGTCTAGTCTTGTCGATTGCTTTCCTTCCGATGAGCATCTCAAGCAAAACAACCCCAAAAGCATATACGTCACTTCTGGCTGTTAAATGTCCTGAATAATTCAATTTTGCATCTTAATTCACTGTGTTAATGAGCGACGGTGATTGCTAAATAAGAGGAAACAACAATAAACCGAAGAATCACAAGCCATATGCAAATATGAAGAGTGATTATTCAAAAGGCATTAAAACTTTGGCTTTATGGTACTTCATAGGCGATTCTTGTTATTAGATGGATGGCAAATGTGGATTTTCTTAAGATAGGAAAAAGCGCAATAAGGTTGAAGATGAATTGGCCAAAAAATGGGACTGACCATCCTTTTTGTTTGTCTGCAATTACAATCTACGTCTGTACCTACTGAAACAACAAAGCTAACTTAGGGGTCATTTGATAGGGTGAATAAGAATTCTACTAAATAGGGTGCATTAGTAATGCGAGGATTGGTTATGCTGACATTATTTTTTATCTACTCTTTGGCTTGTTGTATTAATGAATAAGGTGTATCAGAACAGGAGTAGTATTGAATAGGGTGTATTAGAATAGGTATAATACTGGTACTGCTAATGACATGATTTACTAAGTATAAGAATAGTATTGAATAGGGTGTATAACTAGGTACTCATACATAGGTTGAAAACACTACCAAACAAGGGTTTAAATAATAGTACCAAAGCTAATACCGGTATTATTTTCTCTAATACCTCCTACCAAAGGACCTGTTAGTGTAATATTTGGTCACAAGGTACTACTAGACTTACCAGTCATGACGTATTCTGGAGCGGCATAACCAAAAGTACCCATAACACGAGTCGATACATGGGTCTGACTTCCCATTGGCCCATCTTTTGCGAGTCCAAAGTCAGAAAGCTTTGCATTAAAATCCTGCAGATCCAAATTTAAACAAAGTCAGACGTTGAAAACCCCATTGATATTTGCCCACATCTTTCTCATAGACAAACAGAAGCTTGTTTATAGGGTAGCTGAATGAAACTCGTGAAGAACTATAATCATAATAATAACTATACAGAAGATGTGCAAGTAGTATATTGTTTTGACATGACCACATCCACATGGAGCACTTAAAAGAAGAAGAAAATGCATCAGCGAAACAAAAACTCACCGCATCTAACAAAATGTTCGAGGTCTTGAAGTCCCTATATATTACTGGCATTTCTGCTCCATGAAGAAAAGCAAGCCCTCTTGCAGCATCCAAAGCAATTTTCATTCTCCTTGACCATGTTAGAGTAGCACACATTCCTAAAGTACAAGACATCAATGAGATAAGTATTTGTTTCATTCCCTTTTACGCGCATCGAGATTATTTCCACCATTACCAGCACGGACTCGCGTTCATATAAAGTACTCACTTGGAAAAAGGTGCTTCTCAAGGCTGCCAGATTCCATATACTCATAAACCAATAGTCTATGGTCATCCTCACAGCAATATCCGATCAGCTTCACTAGATTTGGATGTCGAAGCTGCCCCAAATAGTTCATCTCCGCCTGAATAAAAAAAGAAGGTAAAAAAAGAGTTTTGCAATTTCCCTACCATATTCACGGCAAACTTTAATAGCGACATAAAATTTGAAGTAACATGTATTTTGGCAAATCTGGTCAAATGACACACTTTTTCATAAAAATCTGGTTCAGAAAATGTACACCCGTCAATAACTTCCTTTACGTACACTCTCTTCCATAGTTTCCAGAAGCATGCTTACCACTCAAATGAAATCCGGTTGACATGAAGTGATGATATCTCCCACTCAAGTTTCCATTGACTACCAGTAATTTGACATTTTCTATGCAAATAATTTCAACATTAATGACTTCATATGGAAAAGGAAAACGAAAAAGTTGACCAGCCTGTATAATTCACTAAAGAATCTTGAAATTTACTACATAGAGTAGTTACACAAATCGTTTAAGGTCATTGGCAAGTGAAGAAACGGGAAAGTTTTTGGAGAAAAGAAACCATCATTTTAACCAAGCCCAACTAATAAGATATTATTCATTCTGGACCAACTGTTGGGGCCATAGGTTTTGTCCCGAGGGCTTTAATCCAAAAGGCGTTTCAACAGTTGAATTCCTAACTCGCTCTTTATGGCCCCTGACTTTCTCCTCTCATTCCAATGTAGAATTGGCTAAAGCAGGTTCTACAGCAAACCTCCTTTTGTGGTCTACAGTTGTTACACTCACACTCCACTTTTTAGGGATTCAATGTCCTCATGATATTTGCCCCACCACCGTGCCAGAGGTAGCGGCTTTGATACCAGTTCTAACGGCTCTGGCCCAACTGCCAAGGTATTATCTGCTCCAACCCAACCTTTCGGGCCTCAGCATTTTGTGCTGAATTCAACAGTTGAATTCCTGAATCGCCATTTAAGGCCCTTACTTTTTCCCTCTCATTCTGATGTGTAATTAGCCTAAGGCAACTTCACATCAAACCTCCTTTCGAGTTCAATCACCAGTAGCCCGTGAGCTGTTACAATCATGCTCTAATGTGAACAGTGTAGAGAGCAGAAAAGAAAAGCCTTTGAAGTAGTGGAAAGCTCATTCCTTGACATCAAGTTCTCTAAACAGAATTTTCGAAATATGCAATTCACAGGATAGCTTACTAATATAAATGACTGGACTGACGTTCACAGGATAGCTTTCCGAAAGTATTTACATTATTACTTTCCATCAGACAGCACAATTTAAGGCCAAAAACTTTTGAAAGATTTGAAAATGTAAATCATAGCAAAATGGAAGGGTGCAGGCTCAATCAAGTAAGTCTTATGCTTCAAAATGAAATGTCATGAATCTCCCCAAAAGTTGGTGAATCTATATTGTTTTTGGCATAAATCAGGCATTATGTGTCCTTCACAACGGCACAATTGCTTCTCTTTTTTCTTCCATCTTTCCTTCATCACATGCTTTTGGGGCACGGTTGGTTGGAGGGAAGATGGCACAAGAAAAAGAGAGGGTGGCAGGTAACTCTTTCCAAGTACATACTAAACTATACCGGTGCATGTAAAAAAAAAAAAACAATAATCAAAGAATCTAATGACATTATTCAAAACAACATAATCCCTCTGTCTCAATTTATGTGACACTCTTTCCTTTTTAGTCAGTCCAAAAAGAATGACACCGTTCTATATTTAGTAACATTTCAACTTCAAATTTCTCATTTTACCCTTAATGAGATGATTTATAGTCACACAAACATCTATGGCTAATTTTAGACCACAAGTTTTAAAAGTCTTCCTTTCTTTCTTAAACTCCGTACCCAGTCAAACACCTTCACATAAATTGGGTCGGAGGGAGTACCATGTATAAATTTCACATAAAAATACAAACTAGAGCAAGAAAATGATCAAGGCTGTTAAACAAACAAGAAATCGAACCACCTACCAGCCACTCTCTATCACCCTGAAGACCTTCTGGATCAAGCTCCTTAATGGCAACATAAGTAGTCTCGTATCCCGGCCTGACATGTTCATCTATAACTCCTTTGTAGACAATGCCAAACCCACCTTCTCCCAAAACCTGAGCCGGTCGAAAGTGCTGGCTAGCCAATTTCATTTCTTCATACTTGAAGATATCAAGATCACTAATCCCTGGATTCTGCTGCAAGTCCTCGACAGTTTCAGGTATTACCATAATGCTGCTTCTTCGTCTAGAGTCATGTCCCTCGGGTGTATTTAACTTCGGTTGAATTAAAGGATTTCTCTTGGTAGGATATGAACCCACTCCACGGACAACTGCGAGTCGAAGAATTACAAGATAAAATTAATTTTGTTCTGTTAGCATATTAAATGGGCTGTTGCTCATACATATTTTTCACTTTATTTGGAAATTATGAAGTTGGAGTTGAAGATGGAGTTGTGTTTGGTTATACTTTTTGCAAAGGACAGAAGAGAGCACTTTTCCAAATTTGACTTCCAACTTCAAGTCGAATTTCGAAATTTTATAACCAAACCCTACTTCTGAAATAAAGTGAAAAATTTATTCCGGAAAAAAAAGAATAATTCCCATGGCCAAACGGACCTTAAAGTTTGATTCTCCCTATGCAAAGCAATGATAGGCTTGTTTTAACATGTTACTTTTGGAGATCATACATTTCAAAAGCTGTAGAATTTGTCACACTGTCATAGAATATGCATTGCCTAAATGCCTAGCATGTAAGATCACTATAAGTAAAAGCCAGTGGTAATAATTCAAAAGGCGGATGAAGGATTTGAAGTTTATGGTTTCCTACAGCGAAACACTTATAGATATTTAGTAGATTTCTTAATACATATACAAGTTTGGACAAAGGTACTAGGTTCACGTAAACCCATAGATTAAATTGTAGATCACATGGTTATCATTCAGTAAAAACTTGAATCTTTATCCATAGTTATAGACTTTATGATCAGTATCAAATTTAATAACTCAAAAAATAATGAAACTAAATGCTCAAGGTAATTAAGGTTAAAAAAATAGATTAGATCAATAACTTTATCATAGTGCATTACCAGCACTGCTAATACCAGTAACGCTAAGGGAACGTTTGGTATGAAGTATAAGCAAAAAAAGTCTTGAGATAAAAATTTGGTACCACCTTATCACTTGTTTGGTTGCTAATTCTGGGATAAGTTATCCCAGCATTAAAAATAGTACCGGGATAACTCATACCCATCAGAGGGTTGGAATAATAATCCTGGGATAAGATAAAACAGAGAAATTGACTAAAATAGCCCTGAGGGGAAATTTTAGGCATTTTAGGCTAAATAGGGTGGAAGGTATTTTTGTAAACAAACAACTTCTCAAAAATTAGGCAATGCATGTTATTTCTAATACAACATACCAAACAGTATATCGAAAATAATACCAGGATAACTAATCCCAACATTATTTGTCAAACGAACCCTAACTTCACTTCAAAAATTTCATTAAGAGCCCGTTTGGATTGGCTTATAAGTTGCTTATAAGCTGTTTTCAGCTTTTTTGAGTGTTTGGCTGGCCAGCTTAAAGTCATTTTGTGCTTAAAATAAGCTCAAAAAAATAATTGGGCCAATTTGACTTAGCTTATCTAAAGCAGCTTATAAGCCAAAAAAAATAAGTTAGACTACCAACTTTTTTTTTTTTTAGCTTACAGCTTATACGCATAAGCCCATCCAAACAGGCTCTAAGTAGCATCACAGGCAAAACATACCAGATATTAAACATACCATATGCCATGGACCCCAAAAAAATAGTTTTAATCTAGCACATTAAACAGTTTCCAATTATCAAAATCACAAAACTAATAAAAAAAAATTATTTAACACAAATAAATTTAAAAAAAAAAATTGCTTACTCCCTGGTCTTTGTCCTGCTATATCTTCTTCAACACTCTGGCAAGAACCCATGGAATCTAAGCTCCACTTTAACAATACATTCACATTTTAACAAAATCACATAAAAAGTAAAAAAGATTAGATTTTTAAACAACCCCACAGACACTACTTAGACTCTATTTTTAACTCTAAACACAAATATGCAACTTTCCAAACTTACAATAATTAGAAAAAACTGAGAAATCTACAGAGCAGAAATCCAAGAAAAAAAGAAAAAGAATGTATTTTTTAAAAGTATTTCTATTTGGGGTTAATTATTTTTCACTAAAGATTAGATTTTATTTTTTTTAACTATCATAACCTTTTTGTGCTCACCCAACACTTCTAGTTAGACCCCATTTTCAGTTTCCCCTAAAACTTCCAGAAAAAGCTATTTTTGGAAATTCCAGTAGCAAGAAAAACTGAGAAATGCACACAACAAAAATGCAAGAAAAAGGAAAAAGAAAGTGTTTTTGAAAGTATTTCTTTTTGGGGTTAATGAATTTTCACTAAAAATTAGATTTTTAAACAAATACAACCTTTTTTTGTTCACCAAACAGTTCTACTTAGACCCCATTTTCAGTTTCCACTAAAACTTCAAGAAAATGCTATTTTTGGAAATTCCAGTAGCAAGAAAAACTGAGAAATGCACACAGCAAAAATGCAAGAAAAAGGAAAAAGAAAGTTTTTTTTTTTAAGTATTTCTTGTTTGGGGTTAAAGATTATATTTTTAAACAATTACAACCTTTTTTCAGTTCCCAATAAAAAACCCCTAGAATCTAAAATGGTAAAAATGAAAGAGAAAAGAAAAAGAAAGTTTTTTTTTTTTTAAGTATTCTTTTTTGGGGTTAATGATTTTTCACTAAAGATTAGATTTTAAAACAAATTACAACCTTCTACTTAGACCCCATTTTCAGTTTTAGACTAAAACTCTCCAGAATATGCTATTTTGGGAAGTTCTAGTAGTAGCAAGAAAAACTGAGAAATGTACAGAGCAGAAATGCAATAAAAGAAGAAAAAGAATAGTAGTAGGAGTAGTACTTTTTGTTTTGTTTTGTTTTGTTTTGTTTTTGGTGTTAAAAAAGAGTGTTTAGTAAACATTTGGCCCTACGTATGATGAATGATGAGAGTCCGTGGTTGGTAAGAAAAACATGTTAGTCCCTCCGTTTTAATTTATTTGTCTGATTTTAATTTAATAAAAATTTAAGAAGATAATGATAAAAAACACCATAGGTATTATTTTTTTGTGATTTTTTTTGTTTGAAGTATCAGATATTTGTGTTTCCTACTTAAACTATCACCAATTATTTATTAAAACACACGTATCTGATGGTGTGTGGTGTAGATTCTCTTTTTTTGTTTGTTTATAAATGGTTTCAAATGGGATAGTTAAAGCAATTAATTGGAAAATTAAAAAAATTAAGCGATAATGATCAAAATCACATCTGAAGTATCATTTTTTGCGAGTTTCTAGCACCGTCAAGATACTAGTTGAAGTATGTTTTAATAAATAATTTGTGAGTTCAGGTAAAAAATACAAAATTCAGATGTGTTTTGAGAGATAGTTCATGTAGGAAACTTATAAAAAAAATGATACTTAAAGTGTATTTTTTATCATATTTTATTTTTAAAAATAAAAAAAGACTTTTTTAATCCTGTAGTTGTTAGGAGTAGATTGTAGTTGTTAGAAATAGAGGAGTTGTCAAGAAAATAATCTTTTTAAAACGGATTAAAGAAAAAAGCAAGATAAACAAATAAAAATCAAAGGCTATAATGATTAGTGCTGTCACATTGGCTTTTGCATCTCAGATTGTACAATTGCTTTCTCTCTTTATTTTTGTATTTTTTTTATTTTCTTCTGGCATTAAAGATGATGTGGATGTTTATTTATTTTATTAGAGAAAAAGACACATCAAAGATTATGCCGGAACACTACCTACCTCAGTGTCGATAGAAGTCTCCAATTCAATTCTTGAAAATAGAGTGAAGAAATAGCACGGTTTGCCCTTCAAATATGTTTACATTAGCGGGATATAATTTTTTTAAGGACATGGGGCATAAGTGTGGAATATGATGATGCGAATAGACAAATTTATACCCCACAAAAAAATTGTTTGTCATGAGGGACAAAAATTAAAGATCAACACAAAATAGGGATATATGTTTCAATATTTTTTATAGAAAGCATTTTACCTTTTAAAATGAAATTTCTCGGCGTAATCCGAATAATCGGCCTTAAATGAATATCAAATGCGGAATGAGATTTTTTTTTTTGATGACATAATTGGTCTTTTATGTTTGCATCTCAGGTTGTACCGTCCCTTTCTCCTATTCTTTCCCCTAAAAATCCAAAATGCCTTCGGATCTGTTATTAGGAAAGATGTCGACGTTCATTCGAGATATGACATAATTGATACTTTGTTTGGGAATAAGCCTAATACTATCCTGTAAATATAACACTAAGCATATTTAGTCCTTTAAATATTTGATAAGCTATGCTATCTTATGTTTTGATGATTTGACAAATCTTAAGGAATCAGATATGATTAGGTTCACCTGTTGAATTTGGTATATTTCATGTGTTGATATGTTAACATGCTTCTTGAAGAATCAGATACTATCAGTCACTTTACACAAGCTATAGGATATGAAGAACCACATATGTTTTCAGAGGGACCAAATTCAGCTATTACTTGGTCAATTGTACAACTGTAAAGCTGCTGACATTGTAGCAATGCAGCAATACATCAGCAGAGTGGCTTGACCAATGGTCCAAAGTTTATGGGCTGTCATCTTCACTCTTTCTTTCTACATATACAACATCATGTTGAAGTGAAAATTCTTCTTGCACAATCAAATTACTCATAACCTAAGTGCAAGTCTCCACCTCATGAGGTGCTCTCAAGAACAAAGCTCTAACGAACAGAAGGACCAGTTCTCACCACTGAAGATATTTTAAGTCCTTAGGTTTGTTTGAGTATTTGTCTTTTGTTCTATAAATTTGTAAAGCTACTCTTCTCTTTTAAGAAGTTGTTTGTAGGTATTTTGAATTCTCAGAAGTTGTTTGTAGCTTTTGAGTGGTATATTAGGCTAGAGTTAGTGTAGGTGTATTAGTTAAATTCTCAGAAGTTGTTTGAAGGAGGTTTACCTACTTAAGCTTCTGAGTGGTACATTAGGCCAGGGGTTAGTATAGGTGTATTAGTTCGCTTGGCTAGAGGTAGTCAAGAGTTGCTTACAATAAGGTGTATTGTAAGGGTTGAGGGATTATGTGAGTTAATTCCTAGGTTGCAAGAGTTGTAATCTGAAGTTGATCGGTGTTAGTGGAGTTGAAATCCTGCGTGGTAGGTCGTGGCTTTTAATACCTTGAGCACGGAATTTTCCACGGTAAAATCTTGTATGATTTACGTAATCCACTGCATCAGAGAACTGATAGACAACTAGGTCTCTCATATACTGTTTGGTGAATACACAACTTCTAACAATTTTACAACCAATGACAATTTTGATCTCCAATAATTTAAATTCTAATTCCATTAGATGACAATAACGTGAATGAAGAAATAAGGATTAGCAACTTGCAATTTAAGGGTGAAAATCAAGTTTATCTTGATAATGGAGTAGCTATTGTTGTATAGCTAGAATATATGTTACTCTCACCAATGGCAAATTCAGATTTTTTACCTTACGGGTGCTCAACTATTTTTAATTTAAAGATTATTTTTGAGATTGGGTGCTCAGTTAATATATTTTTGAATTACTAATATTTTTATATAAGTAATAGTGTTTTGACTCTAAGAATAGTGGCGCTTGAGAACTCATAACTTAAATCGTATGTCTGTCATTAACTCTCACACATATTATGACACATTTTCAAATATCTACGTGTATCAAGATATACATAAGAATAAAACGAAATAATTTGATATATTACATATTTTAAAAGTAAAACGACTCCTTATTTTATTGTGCATATTCATATTATTTGATAAGCAACCATATCAAATCCCCTTTAGTTTCATAAGACGTTTGTAATATTCACCAAGAGCCCATATTGGGAAGATATTCCTATATGATGAATAGTTCAAGGTGCAATTTTTCATAAATGCACCAGTTATTCCCTGTAAATCATTAAGAACAAAGAAAATTGTTGGTAATTATTTAGAAATCAATAAAAAAATGCATCAATGGAATTAAATTTTGTGCAAATCCTATCTTTTAATCTTTTACCTGTTGAGGAAAGTCACCATCTTCCATTTGTGAATTTATTAACAATCTTATTCCACGATGTATTGGTGTGGGATCAATTTCACACTGAAAAAACAAAAGAAGATATTATTGCAACATTAACAAACACAATATATTTCTTACCTTTTCATCTTGATGGAATAAATATATAGGTTTTATGCTTATTTTGAACTTAAATTGTACGTAACATATTTTGTGCAACTAAATGTTTTACTTTCCCTTTATTTATCATGATTATATGAGACAAACCAAAAGAAAACTTAATTTTCTTTGTCTTAATAATTCTTATGGATCAACTTGGACTACATGTGCATCTAAATTGTCTCCCACTTTTAGATATAGGCTACACCCAAAGTAAAGTTTGATTTACACAAATAGCTACTTTTGTGCCCTATACTTAGAAATTTGACATTTCTTTCAGAGTTAGACAAGTGGCCTAAAATTTGAAAGTGGTCACTATAAAATTCAAGATTAATATTAAGACCACGGGTTTTAATTTGAAAATGTGGACGACTTAATTATGAGAATAAGGGGTCGTTTGGTACGTAGAAAAAATTATCCCGGGATTATAATTCTGAGACTAATTTATCCCATCCTTTGGGACTAATTTAGATAAAATAATCCCAGAATTAATGAGATAAGATGGGATATTCCATCTTTAAGTTTGGGATGCACTTTATCCCACAAAAGTGGTCACCTGGTGTAATAACACAAATAATAACCCTCCAATATATATATATATATATATATATATTCAGTCTATTTTGTCCAAATTTAAACATGTTACTTCCTCCGTTTCATAAGAAGTGATTTTTTCAACTTATGCGCACTCCTTAAGAAAGTGCTCGCCCCTAGAAAATTGGAATGTTTTTACTAACTTACTCTTAATTAAATGCTTAGAAAAAAAAAACTACTTAATGATCCTTGATTATGTAAATAAAAGTAATTTTGAAAGAATAAGATTAATTTCTTCTTGAAATACTAAAATGTCACTTATTTTGAAACTAAATGAAAAGTCAAAAACAACATTTATTTAGAAACAGATGGAGTATAATATATTTATAGGCTAAATATGACATATCGGAAAAACATGTATGACTCCTTAGCACAACTCATACAAACCTGGCCAGCATTAATGAGAGTTAACAATGCCCATGAAGTTTGAACCAAATTTGATTGATCACCTTCGAGGTTCGTATAAACCTATTGCAAAATAGAAAAATAAAGTTAAAGATCGACTTTGATTTTATATACTGATAATGTAAATAATGGACAAATATATCACATATCTTTTACCTTGCATGTACTGGACAGATAACTCTCACCCCATCCACCATCTTGTAATTGCTTCGACAGCAAAAAGTCACATGCTTTTTGAAGTGCATGACAACTACGATATGTTTTTCCACAAGCTACTAATCCATCTACTGCATACCATGTTCCATATGTATAGCATATTCCCCAGCAACCATACCTTTCATGTTACATATTAAAAGTTTAACTTTTCTTTTTGGTATATAATCATTTCATATTCGTAATTTATTGATCTGACTAATTTGAATTCACACCGCGCAGGATCCGAAGTAAACTTTAACTAATGGGTTCAATAGAACTCAAATAACCTTGGCTAGAACCTTGAATCTGTGTTAAAAATCCACTAAATATGCACAACTGTCCTACAATTCGGAACTCATGTAAAGTTCAAATCATGAATCTGCTTCTAGCAACACGTAAGGTCCATTAAAGGGGAGGCCTTCCTACCAAGATGAAGTTTTTCAGTCTCAAGGCTCAAACTAAGTTTGATACCTTTTTTTAAGGGATTCTATTTATTCCATGAAAATTGGTTATTAACTCAGTTGATAGTTAAATGACTACAAACTCTACAAAAATTGGACCTTCTGAGTCAACTAAAATCGTCACAAAATACTTCTCGTGACCAAAGGCGGATTGAATATTTAAGCATAGCTTTATGGGTTAAATCTTTAAAGTTCTTAGTATTAAAATCATTATAATTTTAAAGTTATAGATTCATATCTATTATTTATTACATATACATAAATTTGTACTCTATGCTGAAAGTACTGGATATATATATATATATATATATATATATATATATATATATATATATGTATACATATATGTATAGATGTCGGGTTCATATATATATATATATAGTCACTGAAACTTATTATCGAGTACTTGAAAAATCTTTTTATACATACCATGAGCCATCAAGATTTTGTGTGTTTTCAAAATATTCTAAACCTTTTGTAATTGAAGCTTCAATCTCCTTCGTTCGATGTCCAGGTTGAAACTTTTTATATATATATATATATGAACCCGATATCGGCAAGCTGCATCCGCTCCTTCTCGTGACTAATTTATAGTCACTGAAACTTATTATCGAAGAGTTTAAAAAGTAAAGTACTCTCAAATAGTACTTGAAAAATCTTTTTATACATACCATGAGCCATCAAGATTTTGTGTGTTTTCAATATATTCTAAACCTTTGGTAATTGAAGCTTCAATCTCCTTCGTTCGATGTCCAGGTTGAAACTTTTTAAACAATGTTAGAGAATGAATTGCTGATGAAGTGCATTCCACATACCTATCCATAATAAATTAAACAATTAAAAAAAAAAGTTGTACATAATGGTGGTATAATTAATATTAGTGAGCACGAAATGTCAATATATGAATTGTTTCATTATTCGTTATTTTCGGGTCTTTTCGTTGCATTCACTTACAACAAGAAACAACCTATACCTGTCATGCTCCTTGGATTATTTACAAGTGGTATTCAAGCTCTTATTTTTGCAACTTTAGCCGCGGCTTATATAGGTGAATCCATGGAGGGCCATCATTGAAATATTGAAATAGTCTTTTTTAGCTTAGCCCAAAGCAATGTATAAATGTGTATGGTGGGTGGCTCAAGAGAATTACTTAACTTAGGGAATAGAATAGGGGAATCTAAATATACAACAATGTTATATACAATCTAGAGTGATAGCAAAAAAATTACGATGATATTAAAGTGTAAGGGGAAAAAGATCTAAAAAAAAAGATCTTTTTCCTAAAATTACCCTTTCTTCACTTAATATCATACTTCGTCTCAATGAATATTCACTTTAGATTGCTCAGTCCATCTCATTATTAATTCATTGTTAAAACAATTTCAATATAAGATTTTTTGTCAATAATTCTTGTTATATAGGCTTACGACGTGTAATTAAATTTACAAAATTAAACAGAATTGAAAAATAGGATCCACAAATATTCTTACTCTCGCTCAATTACGGCGTCCTCGAAAAGTTCTGTAGGATTGAACTTCTTATACCCACAAATTAAATAAGAGGAAACAAGTCAATACCAAACGAAAATCAACATATATAATACTAAAATTGCATAAGATTAGACAATATTAGCAATAATACTCACTCCGTCCATTTTTATTTGTATATTTTTGACTTGACACACTCCTTAAAAAGTATTAATTATTAAAATAATAAATTTACTATATCACTCTTTGAATTATAATAAATTCAATATTTGGGAAATAAATAGTACTAATAATAAGGGTAAAATACTTATAAAAAGAGAAATTATCTCTTGATTTTCCAACTGAACAAGTAAAGGACATCTATTTTTAGTATTGTGGACAAGTAAAAGTGGATCGAGGAAGTAACAAAACTTCTATTTCCCCCGTCCCATATTAATTGTCAACATCCCATACAAATATTCATCGCAATATACTTGTTAATTTACAAAATCAAGATAGAATTTTTTTTTTTTCGTTTTTCCCTTAACATTAATCTCTTTTTAAAAGTAAACAGTATGAATAAGACATACTCCAGTATAATAGTGTACATTTATTGAAAAGAGTTAAGGGTAAATTAGCAAGAAAAACATTTCTTATTTATGATTTCTTAGGAGGCGTGTAAAAGGTTCATTATCAATTTTGAATATAAAAAAATTTATATTATTCACCTCCAACCACCGATATGCACGTTGAGGTTCCCATGCTGGAAAGCCCCCATTTTCACTCTGCATTGGCATTATATGATCAAGAAAGAAAAAAGCTAATTAAATTTGCACTTTTCGTTCTTGAGATACGAACAAGTTTTATTTTAATCATTGTGATATCTGATTAAGCTAACATTTACCTGCAGTGACAAAATAATATTTACAGCATCAAATAAGCGACTCGTCTCAATTTTTTCCCCAACAAGTTCTGTTGACATTTGTGAAAGTGAAAGTGCACACTGCAAAATAAGCACAGGAATATCATTGTAATAAATTATCTAGCAAAATAAAATTAACTCTAACGAAAGAAAAATATATAAGTTTAAAAAGAAAAAGCAAGAGAGTGAAACTTTTTAATTTTTCACCAAGAAAGGATATAGTGAAATGGATGGGATCCCTCCACCCTTAACCAAAGGTTTCAGGTTCGACTCCTCGGAATGAAAAACTTCTTGAAAGAGAGTGTTTTACCCCACACAAGTTCGCATTAATCGTGTCAGTGAGTAGGGGATAATGAATGGTCTAAAAAAAAGTTTTTTTTTTTTTTCAATTGTTCAAAAATTTACCTTTAGTCCTTCAGAAGTGCAGTCAGGAACTTGCCAACCATGATCTTGCATGGAAAATGTCCAGGAACCTTTAGTTATGTGCCTATACATTTTTTTGAAGTCCCCAGAAGGATTGTCTTGGACCTTGAAATATAGGGCATTGGATAAAATAAATAAATATGATATGTGTTATCACACATTGTTAGAAGGAAATATTTAGCTAATTAGAAATTGTTTTATATAATTGAACCTGTGATGCTTTAAGAAAGCTGTGTGCTTTCTTGATGGTTTGTCCAAACTCTTGAGCAATATCACTTGATAAAATTGCTTGGATTGAAAAAACTGCTTCCCACAGTTGACAACCAAAGGACTACAACAATAATATATTGTTTAATGGCGAGAGTTTAATTTTTATACATCGATATATCAACAAATTTATATATTCGTAAACAACTTATTATAATAGATTAAACTATAGATATAAATAAAAAGATTTTACACTATCAACATACAGAATTTGATTTTATAAATGAGTAACAAGATATAAAAAGAAATAAACCTGAAATTTTAAGCCATCTTCTGCTATCCAATAATAATCTGGTAAACGAGCAAGGTGGCGTTTATATGCTTCTGAATTTGGATCTTCCACCCAACAAGCAAGGAGACACAAGACCTGCATCAGTAAAAGTAATTAATTCCATGAATTTTTGTGTTTTTGTTTTATTCTAATATTAGCTAATTTTGTTCTACTTTATGTGTGTCATAGGATTTAATTTATGTATACTGACCGTATAAACAATTTTGCACTATCAGAATATGATATTATAGCTAGTAATCTGCTTTATTTTTCAGATTATTGGTCCCACTATTTACTTACAATTACCTTCATTTATGATCTTTCAGATAAACTGATAATGTAAAAGCTATTTTATAGTGTTATTAGTGTACAGAAGTTAACTCTTGTGAAAATAGCTGGTTTTGAGATGACTTGGTACCTTTTCCACACAGCCTATGCATAGGTATCTGCTATTCTCGTCCTCATAGTGAATATGTTCCATTGCTAGTTTCAATGCCTTTTCCCTCAATGCTTTGAATGGCCATCTTGTCAAAATTGGTTCCGCAACATGATGGAGGAATCCCCACAATGTATCTTGTATCAATGGATGTGGATAGTAAAGATCCTCCTTTAATTGCCATATACAACAAATGGTTAGCACATTTTATGAATTGTCCAAAATGTTATTAAAGCACAAAAAAAGCGAGCCTCCCTAAAGGTAGGGGTAAGGTCTGAGTACATTCTATCCTTCCCAGACTCACTTTGTAGGATTAGATATGTTGTTATTTGTTGTTGTTGTTGTTGTAAAAAAAAAAGCAGTTTGGCACACGAAGTATCCCACGTTCATACAGAGCTAGTCTATCCTGACACAAACATCCCACGGCTCAAGCATGTTACTTATAGGTTACACAGAGATAAATTACGATTGCGCCAAGGCTTAGGTCTGGGAAAAGACCGCACCTCATGGGGTGTAATGTAGGCAACCTACACCGACACAAGCGCTCGGGTCGGGGAAGGACCACATTCCATGATGTGTGATTAGACAATCTACCCTGATGTAAACATCAAGGTCATTTCACAGTTCGAACTCGTAACCTATATATAGGTCAGACGGAGATAACTTTATCATTGCTCCACGGATCGAGTCTGGGGAAGAACAACATCTCATAGAATGTAATATAGGCAGCCTAAAAACATCAGTGGCTGATTTCAAATAAGCTACACGAAGATAATTTTACCATTGTTTCAAGGTTTCCATTCATTTATAGAAGTGCGCACAAAGAAGGAAAAATATAATGAAATGATAAGAAATGAAAAATGATATCCTACTAACCTTAGCACAAGTACTCCTTGCTTTATTCCAATTAATTTCGTGATAAGGTTGAGAATGAATCTCCTCTCTCAAAGATTGCACCAAACTGGTTATAGTACCTACGAACCTTTTTCCATATAAATATGACATGGGCATATATACTAAGCGACAATAACACATCATTTTTCCTGCATTGAAGAAAAAATAAGTTAATTTGTTTGAATTTCTTTCTTAAAAAATTAACGTTTCATGGCTCATTCTTTCTTTTTGCTTGTGTACATGTATGTGCAAGATTTATGAAAATGGCAACCTGGATGAATAGGAAATTGTGTAGGGAGGAGCCAAAACTCTGGTGGCATTGGGTTGCAACCTTCCCACTCATATACTCCAAGCACCTGCCAAGAATATATGGTTTTACTAGATAATTAAGTTCTTTTTTTCCCAAAAATTTGTTAAAATAGGATGTTAAATAGGCATGTCAGATTAAATTTGGATGGATCAAAATAGGCGGGTTAATATCCCGCTTAAATGTACATGGACGGCTGAGAAGGGAACAGTCAAGATGGGCTAAACATGATCATAACCCAATTCACCAAACTCTTATCAAGCTTTAATATCTTTTTTGTTCTCATAAATTGCTTATTTACAAAATGAAAAAAGAAACTTGTTCTTTCTTTATTATAGCTATATATAACACGTATCAAACAAAAAAACATTTTTTTAAAAATTATCTTGACATGATTTTTCATGGATCAGTTTGGACTATATATTTAGCAAAAAACCAGCCAGCTTCTAGATGTGCTAAATTGGACAGGTCAATAAGAAATGCATTAAATGACCCGCCCAAACTTAAGCAATAGTTGAGCGTGTCATTCTTTCGAGCTAGTTTTGTCACCCCCATTTAAAAGCATCTAGACAAAATCAAGAACATCTCATTTATTAACTTAGATCATGAGGTTAAGTTAACAACACCAGATAATTAATCATAGAATGTCTGATATTATAACTTAGAAAATAAAGTAAATAAGCTTATCGTGATTCGGAACTTATATGTCTAAGGTTCGATGTTGAAATAATTTCAGAGGTTTTCCCTGATTTTGTCTATGTGAACAGACAATTTAAAATACCTTGACTTTTTTAGAACAGGTCAGCTAAAATTCACCAATAATATAAATAATTAATAGATCGTCAATATACATAAGGTAAATCATGAGAAATAAGAATGAGAGTGATCCAATCCATACCGCCAACCAAAATTTTCCCCAAGAAGGAGTAGCTATAGCACCACCATGATCAACTATCCATTTACGGCCTTTAGCCACTGCATTTTCTTCACCATCTTCTGGTCCTTCACCAAGTAATCTCAATGCTATGTAACTAAGTATTGAACCAAACATTGTGCTGTGACCCTCTATATGAAATCCCCACCCTCCATCTTCAGTCTGTTCACTTAAAAGATAATTAAAGATGGCTATTCATAACTAGTGAAAATAGTGACCTTGAAAATAAAGTTAATAACCTTCTATAACATGTTAAATTGCATTAATTGTGTAATAATTGATTGCATAAACGGTCTTTTTATGCCACTCTTTTATTTCTTGTCCCCCGTTAGCAACGGATTAAATTTGTCAGCAAAAAAGAATTCATTCAATTACTTTGAGAAGCTGACGAGGGACATAACTTTGAAGAGTGGCATAAAAAAGGCTAGACGGTGCAAATAATCCTAAAAAAATTATCTCTAAACTGTAAGTTAATATAAATGAAATCATTGATAATTTAGCAGACGCGCAAAATGTTTTTCAACTATATAGGAGCCGTTCGGCCATAATGATTATTCATTTTTTTGGATTTCTTTTTCACTTTATTTGAAAATTAGCATTTGGCTATGAAAATTTCAAATACAATTTGGAGAAGACCTCAAAACCTGTTTTCAATTTATTCCATCTCACTTTTTTATTTTTATTTTTTCAAATTTGACCCCATTTTTTTTTTATATACAAATGACACCGTTTCAATTTGATCAAGTGTGCCACCGGTGTGGATTTTAGGTCTGCTCAGGTCAGATCTTTTTAATTGAGTTTTTATTTATCAGATAGATAAAAAAAGAGAAAAATATATTAATCATGACTTTTTTGTAGTAAAAAAAACTATATGGGATCCAATTTATGATATTATGTGATTATCTATCATGAGATATTACTTTTTTAGAGCAGATTTGGTTGTATGTTTCAGGTAAATTAATCAAGTTGGGTGATTTTGCTAGTTCTTTAGACATTGGGTATAAGTCATGTTTAATGCTTTTTAGAAAAAGTACATTCAAACAACCAAATATTCTTTACAAAAACATAAGCAAATACAACTCCATCTTGAACTCCAACTTCAAAAGTTCAAAAAAAAGTGAAAAAATATTTGGTTTCTATGGTCAAACGCCTACTAAATGTCTCTTCCTTCTATGGAAGTTTTACAATTTTCTCTTCTAATCTATTTGTTTCAATTCATTCAAGTGTTTTACTTTTCTTTTTAGTTTGTTTAAAAAAGAATGTCGTTTTTGAATAGTTAGTGTTGTTTTATTGCATGTTTAAGACCACAAAATTCAAAAATATTTTAATATATTACATACGTTTCTAGTTTAACACCATAAAATTTAAAATCTTCCATATTTTCTTAGATTTTATAACTAATCAAATTAAGATATATAAAGTAAAAAAGAGACTGTAATTCATTGTACCGTAAGCATTTTACAAAATGACTATAGCTAGAGAAAAGAGACAGAAGTGGAAAATAACCTGATGATTGTAAAGGTAGCGTTTAATCTCCTTTTGATGTTCTTGTGATAAAACAGTATTAAGAGCACCTGTAACATACAATGCCATAACCTGCACATTTACAAAATTAATTCGGTATCCATATTATGATCCAAACTGATTTGGATTCGCGCAGAGAAGTTTCACTTTTGGGGTTAAAACATTGTAAAACTTTTGTCAGCTGTCCCTATTTGAATTAGTTGTTTAGTGAATGATCCTTATTTTATTTCTTTTGCAACTTATGGGCCTATTAGACCACAATTTAAAATTCTCTTTTGAGCAAATTGAAAATCTTATGCAAAAATGTTAGATCATGGTCTAATGTATTGCCTATATGGTTGAGCAATACATGAGCAAATATTAGGCTCGAGTCTAACGTTATCTGGAAGGGTAATTTCTCAAGGGCTATATTTGCACAATTAACTTTTAAAATAAGGATAAACTCTAAATGGTAGTCTAGAAAAGGGTCATTTGCATAGATCAGTCAACATTCTCTGCCAAAGAGATTCTGTTTCCAGGGCTCCAATCTGAAACCTCTAGTTAAGGATGGTGGCAGAGAAGGATTCAGGATTTAATTCATAGGTTCAGCCTTAAAAGTTCATAACATTGAACTTATTATATTATTATTATGGATTCATTCATATTTATTATTTGTTGCAATTTTAGTGAATTTTTTATACACATTTTTTTTCAACATAAAAAATACTGAGTTCAGATTAATGAATCCGGTATTATAAGGTTGCATGCGCCCCTGGATGAAGCAGTGCACCACTCCACCGTAAATTTACCACCACTTTTATTGGCAATATATTCCCTTTGACATTACATTATTTTGTCTTTGTGATTGTTCAATTTAGCTATATCCAAATTGATACATTAGACTTTGATAATTAATTCCAAAGGAGAAGGAATATAATTTACCAAAGGTTGTATAAAGAACAAAGGTCCAGCAGATTCAGCAGGCCAGTGACCATCATGAGCTTGAATTGATGAATAGAAATTAATAGCTCTTCTTAGTGTAATCTTCGCTGCTTCTTTTGTTATATCTTCTGATTCTTCCAATTTCATTGCTGGTGGAATAGGTTCATATGAATTCTCTTTTCTTAGCTGCACAAGTATATCATGAATACATGAAGGTAATAGTTAGTCACTGTTCACAATATATTTTGCTGTATATAAAGGGTATAGCAAAAAAATATATAAGGAAATAAAGGTTGTTATTATCTATACAAACTCTATTTTTTTTTTAATTTTATTGAGACACAAACTCTAATTGATTGAGTATTCTAAGAGAAATTTTGATGATAGGGCGAGATCAAGATTAACGTGATCATCTTGCTTGAAACAGAAGCGGATCCGATACTTAAATTTAATTGGTTCAACTTTTAAAATTTTCAGTATTGAATTCATTGTGATGTTAAAATTATCGGTTCTGATCTAATATTTATTGAGATTTTAGTTTTTACATGTAAAATTATACTCCGTGCTAAAAGTTATTGGTTCAGATGAATTTGTAGCCGAGTTAGACTACATTAACCCCTGGCTAGAAATTAAGTATTGACTAATTTGTGACGGAAATGAGGGTACTCGCTAGTCATGCTCAAGACGTTATATAAAGGGAAAAGGATATAATATACCCCTCTACTTTAGTTTATTGGTTAAATATACCTTTCGTTAGTCAAAGTAATCGAATATACCCTTCCGTTAGCCAAAGTACACAAATATACTCTGAATGGATGGAAAATCTTGTAAAAATTAAATTCTAAATTGGCCTCTGCCTGTCTTATTACCTGCATACGCATGAACAAGTCAGCACTTTGTTTGTGAACAAATCTATGCCTTTTGAATTCTTGACGCATCATCTCAATTTGAGCAATTTCTTGAGGAGTTCCAGCTTTTTCATCAAATTCCCAGTGCTGTCTTCCTATGTGATTGTTTGTAGTTGTCAGCCATGGCCCTTCCCCTTCTGCTATCTTCAACTTCCACATTCTCTCTCAACTTGTGAGTATAAATTTTAACTTTTCTAACAAGGAAGCCAACGAGAGACTTTTTATTAGATTACTTTACTTGTACTATAAATAAGAGCCAGGAGAAGCAGCTTATGTTCAAATCACCCACGTGGTCTTGATTTTTTCTGGCCCCGCTTAATAAGATTTTTAAAAGATAGCCTCTACTTAAAAAAAATTAGCTAGGCAAAGTTTTTATTGTTCATTGGGCATAAGTTGTAAGTCATAAATTCAGTATATTTCAAGATAGTAAACCTGCTCAATTGACCACCAATTCTATTTTATCGGTAAAAGTTAGAACTTATGGTTGATCGATAACAAAAGTTATTCCTAATGAATTTTTTCAAGTTAAAATAATTTTTAATTTTTTTTGTTAAGCTGGACAAAAATCAAGACCAGACACACTCAACCCGACACACTTTTAGAAGTATATGTCTTGAAAGCATTCAATGGGAAAATGATAAAAATAAGGACAATGAAATAACTTCCTCCACAAAACACAAATCCTTCCCTTGATACCAGGAAATGGTGAGTAGTTATTATTCTTTCACATATATTATCCGAAAGAACGTCGTACTTTTAGGGACACGACGTGTTACTTCTTGTATGTTGAACATGTCTGCTTCGTCTTGGCATTAAATTCAGGTTTTGAGGGCATTTAAGGCAATTGCTGTTAACTGGAACAATTTTGACTAAAAAAGAATCTTACTGTGGCTCCTTTATAAAATATCTCTGTCAGGCGTTACTCCTAATACGCCAGTGACTATAGCTTCACATCTAAGGGGTTATTTGGTAAGAAGGATATGATGAGCTGGATTATTAATCCAATGCGATTGAAATTAATTTTATGTTTGGTTGGTGGGATAACTTTTTTGATATCTTATCTAATCTCATGTAGATGAGATAAAAGGTGGGATAAGGTGGGATTACTAATCCCACATAGATTAGTAATTTCATTTTATCCCACCCAATTCCATCTACATGGGATAACTTATCCTCCTATCAAACGACCCCTAAGGGTACCCTACTGTCTAATGCCAAGTGTCATCGAAAAGTTTGACTATGTGTCTCATACAACTAGCATCGCAAGGACCTTTTTTTTTTCAACAAGAAAGCGCACAAGATAAATCTTGCTTCAGTGTACTAGCCTGTAAACCACACAAGCGAGATAAACCGCATTGTCCAAGTTCCGTAAAACGAACTCGACCGAGAAAGCATACAGGGGTATTTGGATCTGAGACCCCCATTTGATAGATCACCTTTTCAACCAATTCGATAAGGCTCTTTTTATAAGATAAGACAGCAAACCTACCTCTTACACTTTTGAATCCAGAAATTTGTGATCCACAAGTAGAACATGAGCTGCTTCTTGTTTGCCTTTTAAAAAATTTCTCTCTCTTATGTTTTAAAAATTTCTATTATATTTCAACTTCTACACAGCATAGCGTGAATGAATAGATTATGTCACGAATTTCTATAAAATTGCGTTCCTTTACAGTTTTGGATATCGATACAAAAAAAAAAAAAAAGATTTCTCATGCTTGATATTTATTGTGTGTGTGTGTGTTTTTTTTTGTTTTTGTTTGTGTGATACAAAAAAAGTGAACCTTACATTTTACACTTTTAAATTCAAAAATTCTGGATTTACATTTTAGTCTCATAAAAATAAGTCTCACACAAGTAATATTAATTATGTGACATAGCGTATTTAAACTTTAAAGGGCTCAACCGATTAAAATGTTGATAGTTCTCTTGGTCTGAAATAGGCACTCCGTCATTCCCCGATTTCATTACGGGATCATACTTTTGAAGTGGAAACAGATTCCACGGAGGTAATTCATCTCCTTGATCAGTTTCATCCTATTTACAACTCCAATTCGCATTCTTGCAGGTATCTATTGAAGAAGTTGGAGACTCCAGCAGTACGACATACTTCAGGCAAGGGAACAAGGTGGCAGACTCGTTGGCTCGACATGGAGTGCAACAACCTTTTGGAACTCATCCTCTCTTAGTATTATCCCCTATCGAAGATATATTACCACTTTTGCAAGCCGATAAAGATGGCGTAGTATCTACTAAAGTAGTAAACCAATCTACATGTAATAATTTAGCTACTCTTGGCAATCTGTGTGTAACCTCTACTATCGATGGAGCTCCCGGATGTCCATCTAATGTAATTCTCTAGTAATAATAATAGTATTTCCTTTATCCAAAAAAAAAAAAAAAAGAGAGAAACAGGCACTCCTTCCGTATTGTTTTTCTTTTTCTCCATTCTTTTTGTAGCAAATGATACAGAATCAGAGAAAAAATAAAACTTGCACGCATCAAGCAAATATTATATGAAAAAAAATAAAACTTGCACGCAACAAGCGAATATTATACGGAAGAAGTATAAAGATGAAGAAAGATTGTGAAAGGACATACTTTAATTTGAAAACGATAATTATTTTGTATACTTCATCTCTTCTTATTTACGTGACACGTTCTTTTTAGTCTTTTCTAAAAAAATATCACATTTCTATATCTAAAAATAATATAAAATTAAAATTTAGATTTTACCCTAAATGAGATGATTTATGGCTACAAAATGTCTAAGGCTTGTTTAGACAAAAATCTTTATGGGGATTTTACATAAATGACTATATTTTGGGGATTTAAAATTTGTCATAGCTACATTTTCTGTCACGACCCAACCCACGGGTCGTGCGGACACCTACCATATTACTAGCCTAGTAGGCAAACCCTTACCAACTAAACCCAACATTTAAAACTATTACGACAGCCATCCTTAAAATTATAGTATTAAGGTAAAACTTCATACAAACAGTTTCAAAATACAATAAATCTGAAAAGAAATTTCCCGGGATCTAGTCTAGACAGGTACAAGAGCTCCTATAGTACAGGAAGACAAAATAAATGACACAGCCTATGCCTGGAGTGAGATGAGCGAGGCTCTAGGAGAATGCCTAATAAATCCACACGTCGAAACTTCACTAAAACCTGCAACATATCTACACCCAAATATGGCGTAGCAAGAGTAGTATCAGTACACCACACGTACTGCTAAGCATCATAGGTCGACTAAGATTAGTTCACGCAACACAATATAAAGTCAATAAGATAAGCAGATAAGTCAATGAAACTCAAGTTCTAAATTAAGGTTATTACATCCCCGTAGTTGGCCTTCCCACTCTCGCTATTCAATTCTTTTAATTCCAAGAATTACGGGCGATCTACTTACTCACAGTCGTTCCCTCCCTTCCATCCAACCTATTCCCTCATGTCTGCATACTCATCGTATACTCTAGCTTCTACCCTTTATGTTCGTAAAGTTCACCTACACAAATTACTTACTACAATCACGATTTCATTACGGGATCATACTTTTGAAGTGGAAACAGATTCCACGGAGGTAATTCATCTCCTTGATCAGTTTCATCCTATTTACAACTCCACTTTACATTCTTGCAGGTATCTATTGAAGAAGGTGGAGACTCCAGCAGTACGACATAGCTTCAGGCAAGGGAACAAGGTGGCAGACTCGTTGGCTCGACATGGAGTGCAACAACCTTTTGGAACTCATCCTCTCTTAGTATTATCCCCTATCGAAGATATATTACCACTTTTGCAAGCCGATAAAGATGGCGTAGTATCTATTAAAGTAGTAAACCAATCTACATGTAATAGTTTAGCTATTCTTGGCAATCTGTGTGTAACCTCTACTATCGATGGAGCTCCCGAACGACCATCTAATGTAATTCTCTAGTATTAATAATTTAATTATCCAACCGGTTGTCGGTCCGGTCCGGTCCTGTTACGACCGGTTAACGGACTTAATCTCAGGTTGTACCGTCCCTTTCTCCTTTTCTTTCCCCTAAAAATCCAAAATGCACTTTGGATCCCTTTATAAGTATTTGTTTTTTTTTTGTTATTAGCAAAGATGTCGACGTATATTGGAGATAATAACATAATTGATACTTTATGTTTGGGATTTAGTCTAATACCGTCCTGTAAATATAACACTAAGCATATTTAGTCCTCTAAATTTTTGATATGCTATGCTATCTTATGTTTTGATAATTTGACCAACTTTAACGAACCATATATGATTAGATTCACCTGTTGAAGTTGGTCAACCTCTTGATATCTCATGTACCGATATGTTAACATGCTTCTTGAAGAATCAGATACTATCAGTCACTCTACACAAGCTGCAGGATAGAAGGACCACATTAGAGGTGTACGTGGATCAGGTTGGTTGGGTTTTTTCAAATGCCAAACCAATTCAATTGCATCAGGTTTTTAAATTTATAAACCAAACCAAACCAACAAAAGTCGGGTTTTTCAACCTCGGATTTTTTGGGGTTATTCTGGTAAAGTCTTCATATAAAACATATAATTTTTACTTCAAAGATGTATTTAGTCCTAGTAAGTTACGACTATCTAAAATGTGAGATGAGAGATAACATTGTACTAAAATATTCAACCAAAAAAAAAAAAGTAACCAAATTGAATAAAATAAAATAATCATAATCTAAAAGTACTAAGTCATACTCTAATAAATATGGCTAATGATAAGACATATAGAAAACGATCATAATCTAAAATTACTAAGTCATGCTAAAATAAGTATGGGTAATAAGTATTAGTGTCACGACCCGACTCGGGGCCGCGACGAGCACCCGGTGCTAGCCCACCCGAGCTCCTTCTTAGCTTACTCTTATACTTACATCTAGGTGAGCCACATAATTATACATACATTTCCATTCATTCGTCAACGAGTCCCAATTGGACAACAGTACATTTATATCACCATAGGCATCTATGCCACATCAATGTACATGGGCCAACGTGGCCGACAAAATGATACGCAAAACATAGGCCGACAAGACCGGACATGTCTAACCATATACACATGACTACGAGCCTCTAGGAAGAGTATAACACATCACATGAGCGGGACAGGACCCCGCTATGCCCATAATTATATACACAAAAGAATAAGTACCCAAAAGCTATGGCTCCGAAGGAAATGGAGCTCCGCTATGTAATCTCTGAATAAACAGCTATGGATCAAGTCTGTCTCCCTGTGCACCTGCGGGCATGACGCAACGTCCACAAACAAAAGGACGTCAGTACGAAGAATGTACTGAGTATGTAAAGCATGATTAACATCAATATAGAAGCATCATAGACAATGTATGAAGTGGCATAGGAGGGAAAACAATCGTATCATCGTTATGGCACTTACCTGCCTTTCATAGGAACTTTCCATTCCTCATGCGTATTTCATAATAGTGCTCGTGTTCGTATACATGCCCCTATTCGCATTCATATACATAGTCTTTTCACATTCATATTCATATTATATACATAGCCATACACTTATATACATACATAGTGTACCCGACCATAAGGTTCGGTGTTTCGTACATACTTGGCCAACCAAGGCTCAATGTTATTTCTACCTGGCCCTACCAAGGCTTCAGGGTTATCCGTACCATCTGCAGAGGTGTGGGCGCGTTTCGTAATCGTATACATACTTTATACATAGTCATATACATATAGTCTTACCCGGCATCATAAGCTCGGGGTCTTATCATAGCCCTTCATAGGCATACATATACATATATCATAGCTCGTAAGCATCTCTAATCTCATTTTACTCTCATCATCATTACCATCCTCATCGTTATCGTTACATATACATTATGGACATACTCGTCATACGAGAAACATAGTATAATCATAGTACATATCAAGGGTCGTGAGCTTATGAGCTCGGAATGTCAACCATGTGAAGACAACATACTCATATAGAGGAATTAGGAATTTGGCCAAGAACCATGCCTTATGAAAGAAGGGTTAGACTTACATACCTTTCCGTCGAACTATTCTACACTTGCACGTTCCCTTCCAATGCTAGCGTTTATACCTTCATTAATATCATAAGGCTTAATACCTAGATGGACCCTTAAACTTGACATGTTTTGTAAGATAGGCATATAAACTTATAAGGTGACCAGATAGACACTTAAACTTACTCAAAGTGTATTTTTCAAGTTTTTCAGTTGTTTTGAAAACAAAAACTATATTTTTCAAACATTCACAATTTTCATGGCCAAACAAGCCCTAAATATATCACAAAATATTTTTTTTAAATGCAAAAATAAGGCAAACGCATATACATGAGACTATAAATGTGCACTTAAACCAATAAATACTCGCTAATCGTAATTTTGCAGCTTTCAATTAACTCGGATTTTTTTTTTACACTTGAATAATTAAAAAACAATAACTTTAACCAATACAAATCCTTAAAAAAAGAAATTTCAAATTAAGAAATTTCTAAGTTCAGTATTTCAAGTGTAAAAGAAATTTCAAATTAAGAAAACTGTAAAGCCGAGAAGAAAATCCTTAAAAAAAAGAAATTTCTTAATTTGAAATTTCTTTTTTTAAGGATTTTTATTGGTTAAAGTTATTGTTTTTTAATTATTCAAGTGTAAAAAAAAATCTGAGTTAATTGAAAGCTGCAAAATTGCGATTAGCGAGTATTTATTGGTTTAAGTGCACATTTATAGTCTCATGTATATGCGTTTGCCTTATTTTTGCATTTTAAAAAAAATATTGTGTGATATATTTAGGGCTTGTTTGGCCATGAAAATTGTGAGTGTTTGAAAAATATAGTTTTTGTTTTCAAAACAACTGAAAAACTTGAAAAATACACTTTGAGTAAGTTTAAGTGTCTATCTGGTCACCTTATAAGTTTATATGTCTATCTTACAAAACATGCCAAGTTTAAGGGTCCATCTGAGTATTAAGCCATATCATAACAATGGCCATTAGTCATTCACATTATCCACATTATCTAGATTCCTCAATTTGCCTCTAATTCACCCACATTCATGGTCATAACACCCATCTTCGTCCATTCGTCTAAAGTGTTTAGTTCATGATCTCATTACCATTTATAACACATTCATATCACAACACAACAACATTCATAACTCAATTCAAACTATTTCTCAAAATGTCACTATTCATCATTCATGACCTAGTTGACCACATTTTCTACAATCCATGTATTTTAATTCTCCAATACCTTAAACATCTTGTAAAAATCATGAATCTTACCTTAGAAGTTGTAGGAACAAGCTTTGGTTGATAATACTCTTCTTTGAGCAAAACCCTAGTTTTTCTCCATTTGGATTTCTTGACTTGGATGATCCTTGATGATTCCCTTATCCTTGATTCACTTGTCTTAATGTTATTGATGGATTATAATCCTTGAAAACTCATATAATAAATGTAGAGAGAAGTGGTGTAATGTTGTAATGAAATAAAATAAGTCTTGATCCTCATATTTAATGAATTGGAAAATCTGTGTTGGGTGAACAGTGGTCGTCCATGGAGATTTATGGACCGTATTCCACTATACGGCTCGTCCTCCATGGGCGTATTTAACCATTTCCAGAACCAGAAGCTGGGCTACCTTCATGGTGGTTTACGACCATGGTTTACGGGCCGTAAATCACTTTACGGTCTGTCCACCAGGTCGTATTTAACCATTTCCTCGGCTGGCAGAAAGTTAAAGTTTGGCATGCCAGTTTACGACCTGGCAGTTTACGGACCGTATACCAGTTTACGGTCCGTATTTGCACTTTACGACCACTGGTAGAAAGCTGAAGCTTTTGCATGGCAGTTTACGACTGCCAGTTTACGAACCGTATTGCACTTTACGGTCCGTATTTTGCAATATACGACCACTGGGCAGTTTTGCCAACTTTCAATTTTTCTCATTTCTCGACTTTTCATTCTAATCATCCACATCCCTTTACATACATTTCCCATGAAACATTATACACTCGCACTCCTCACACACATCATTAGTTCATTTACTTGCGTACCAACGGGAAATTTTCCGAGGTGTAACATTCTACCCCCCTTAGGAACATTCGTCCTCGAATGTTAAAGGCTTGGGGAATTCTATAAAAATTTCGCCAGAGTTTCCTTTATAAAGTGGCAATACCATATTGTCACAACAACCCACAATAGCAATGCCTCACAGGACAATAATACGACAGCAATAGAAATTTGGCCACACACGACCTAAATGCATAAAAAGGAATCATACATACCTTATGATTTTGACGTCTCATCTTGGACTTCTTCCAAGGGCTGAAATAAATGTGGGTATTTGGATCTCATATTCTCTTCTGCTTCCCATGTCATTTCCTCTCGATTGTCATTTCTCCACAGAACTTTAATTGAGGCCACTTCTTTGTTTCTAAGCCTCCGTACTTGCCTATCTAATATGGCAATGGGTATTTCATCATAAGTTAACTTTTCTGTCACTTGAATATCATTCACTGGGACGATCCTCGTAGGATTTCCAACACACTTCCGAAGCATCGAGACATGAAATACTGGATGGACTGACTCCAAATCTGGAGGTAGATCTAGCTCATAGGCCACTTTGCCTATTTTGCGCACAATTTCGTATGGCCCAATATACCGGGGACTGAGCTTCCCCTTTTTGCCAAATCTCATCACGCCCTTCATCGGCGACACTTTCAAGAATACCCAATCTTTCACTTCGAACTCTAAGTCTCTTCGACGATTATCCGCATAGGATTTCTGACGACTTTGAGCCGCTAGCAACCGATCTTGTATGAGCTTAACTTTCTCTATTGCTTGCTGGACCAAGTCTGGCCCTATCAACTTAGCTTCTCCGGTTTCAAACCACCCAATTGGGGATCTACACTTTCGCCCATATAGAGCCTCATACGGTGCCATTTGAATGCTAGAATGATAACTGTTATTGTAAGCAAACTCAATGAGTGGCAAATGGTCATCCCAATTTCCTCCAAAATCTATCATACATGCCCGTAACATATCTTCAAGAGTCTGAATGGTACGTTCAGCTTGCCCATCGGTCTGTGGGTGAAATGCCATGCTTAGGCGCACTTGGGTCCCTAAACCTTCTTGGAAATACCCCCAAAACTTGGCTGTAAACTGAGTTCCTCTATCGGAGATAATAGATACCGGAACGCCATGGAGTCTCACTATCTCTTTAAGATAAAGCTTTGCATAATCTTCTGCCACATAGGTTGTCCTGACCGGTAAGAAATGAGCTGACTTTGTGAGTCTATCCACAATCACCCATATGGAATCATACTTACGTCGAGAACGGGGTAACTCTGTAATGAAATCCATATTAATCACATCCCACTTCCAAGTTGGGATTTCTATAGCTTGCAATAAGCCACCCGGCTTTTGGTGTTCTATCTTCACTTGTTGGCAATTAGGACATTGAGCTACAAATTCCGCTACGTCTTTCTTCATTCCCATTCCACCAATATATAGTCTTAAGATCATGATACATTTTCGTCGCTCCGGGGTGAACGGAGTAACGGGACAATGAGCTTCTCTCAAAATCTGATGGCGTAGACCTGCCACATCGGGAACACATAACCTGCCTCGACATCGGAGAACTCCGTCTTCCGAAACGTCAAATGATGACTCCTCCTTCTGAGGAAGTGTATCTCTGTACTGCATTAGCATGGGATCCTCAAATTGTCGCTCTTTTACTTCCGCTACGAACGATGAAACTGCTGAATCCTGAATAGTAGCTCCGCTGCTACCTGAGTCCACCACTCGGACTCCTAGGCTAGCTAACTGCTGAAGATCACGGGCCATCTCTTTCTTTTCTGGTCGTACATCACTTAGACTTCCCATCGACCTACGGCTAAGAGCATCAGCCACAACATTTGCCTTTCCGGGGTGGTACAGGATTTCAACATCATAGTCTTTTAGCAACTCTAGCCATCGTCGTTGCCGCAAATTCAACTCTTTCTGCTTGAAGATGTACTGGAGACTCTTATGATCTGTATAAATATCCACGTGGACACCATATAAGTAATGTCTCCATATCTTTAAAGCATGGACCACCGCGGCCAATTCTAAGTCATGGGTAGGATAATTCTGCTCATGTTTCCGTAATTGTCTAGAAGCATACGCAATCACCTTACCATTTTGCATCAATACAAAGCCTAGCCCGACGCCTGAAGCATCACAATAAATAACATATCCTTCCAATCCCTCTGGAAGTGTCAAGACTGGGGCTGAAGTCAGTCGGTCTTTCAACTCTTGGAAACTAAGCTCGCAAGCATCTGTCCATTGAAACTTAGCTGACTTCTGAGTCAACTTGGTGAGCGGTGCAGAAATAGAAGAGAAATCCTCAACAAATCTTTTGTAAGAACCTGCTAAGCCCAAAAAGCTACGAACCTCCATAGGGGTCGTGGGCCTTGGCCTCGAAAAATTCTGTAGGATTAAACTTCTGATACCCACAAATTAATTAAGAGGAGATAAGTCAATACCAAACGAAAATCAACATATATAATAAATTGTATAACACTAGAGTACAATAGCAATAATAATTAGAGTTAATTTAAAAAAGAACACCTAAACTTTCACCATCTTATCACTTATGTATTAATATTTTAAAATACACCAAGTAGTTGAGTAGATGGTGATAGTTCATGAAAAATAAGGGAAAGCTAATGATTGGCCTAGTCGGCTTCGACGTGTATACATTGATGGTGATAGTTCAGCTAGAAAAATGCAATAATTGATAGTTAAGGTGTGAAACTCGCGGAAAAATAATAATTTCAGGTGCGTTTTTTTACCATTAACTCTAATAATTACTAGTATTATTATCAGTTTTGCATATACAGGAATGTATATTATTCACCTCCAACCAGCGATACGCACGTTGAGGTTCCCATCCTGGAAAACCCCCATTTTCACCCTGCATTGGGCAATATATGATTTCAGAAAGAAAGAAAGAAAAAGTAATTTCCTTTTTTGTTGCAATTTTAGTCCTTCATACCAATAAATTCTTATTTTAGTCCTTGTAATATCTGGTTAAGCATAAACTTCAATTCATTGAAATGTTCACTTTTGATCTCTCTACTTCTGAATCTTTACAACTCTATCAATTTTTTTTTTTGGGTAACTATAACTTTAGCAAATTATTCACTGTTAAACCGTTTAATCATTCACGTGTTGTGTTAAAACTAAAATGTTACTCTATATTTCATATTTGAGGGTAATATAGTTTTAAAAATAATCTAAAATGTAACATTTTTTTATATAAGGGGATCAAAAGCAATATATTATAACAAATTGAAGGTTAAATATGATTAGCTAAATACCGCAAGGGGGGAAGCCAAAATTTATTAATAACAGAGGGGTCAAAAATGTAGTTATATATTCTACATATTTTTTTCCAGAAGATTTAAACTTTAATGTGTTTAGTTTGATATATCACAAAGATCAGATATTAGAATTTGCACAATTAAGGGATCAAAAATAATATTAACCAAAGAAAGATTATATTTGTCGTTCGTGGCATATATGAACATTAATCTCTTGAACTTACCTGCAGTGACAAAATAATATTTACAGCATCAAATGAGCGATGATTCTCAATTTTTCCGCCAACAAGTTCTGTTGGCATTTGTGAAAGTAAAAGTGCACACTGCAAAATAAGGAAAGGAATATTATTGTAATGAACTATCTAGAAAATGTAATTTAACTCTTAACAAAAGAAACAGAGTGCAATTTTTTTTTTGGTATTCTTTTGTCTTGTGTCCTCCGGCCAAACTTAATTACTGACAGTTGCCCAAATATACAAGACCTATACACTGATATGATATGATATCATAGTATATGTATATTATACATATATTACAAGTATATTATATGTATATTTGAGTATACATATACAAAATCTATATATTTGCGGGCTATTTTGTAAACTAGATCACCCAAAGGTGTTCGCTATAATTATCTTAATTATTTTCACCTAGCAAGGTGTAGTGGGATGGATAGGATCTCTCCACCCTTAACCAAATGTTTCGGGTTCGAGTCTTGGGAATGAAAAACTTCTTGACTGAGAGTGTTCTACCGCTTGGGTCTACCCAACACAAAATTAAATTAATCAAGTCAATGAGTTGCGGTTACTGTATGGTTAAAAAAAGTTTCAATTGTTCAACATTTTACCTTTAGTCCTTCAGAAGTGCAGTCAGGAACTTGCCAACCATGATCTTGCATGGAAAATGTCCAAGAACCTTTAGTTATGTGCCTATACATTTTTTTGAAGTCCCCAGAAGGGTTGTCTTGGACCTTGAAATATAGGGCATTGGATAAAATAAATAAATATGATATGTGTTATCACACATTGTTAGAAGGAAATATTTAGCTAATTAGAAATTGTTTTATATAATTGAACCTGTGATGCTTTAAGAAAGCTGTGTGCTTTTTTGATGGTTTGTCCAAACTCTTGAGCAATATCACTTGATAAAATTGCTTGGATTGAAAAAACTGCATCCCACAGTTGACAACCAAAGGACTACAACAATAATATATTGGTTAATGGCGAGAGTTTAATTTTTATACATATATATATCAACAAATTTATATATTCGTAAACAACTTATTATAATAGATTACACTATAGATATAAATAAAAAGATTTTACACTATCAATATACAGAATTTGATTTTATAAATGAGTAACAAGATATAAAAAGAAATAAACCTGAAATTTTAAGCCATCTTCTGCTATCCAATAATAATCTGGTAAACGAGCAAGGTGGCGTTTATATGCTTCTGAATTTGGATCTTCCACCCAACAAGCAAGGAGACACAAGACCTGCATCAATAAAAGTAATTAATTCCATGATTTTTTTGTTCTGTGTTTTCAATTTTAAGAATTTTGCTCTACTTTATGCTTGTGAAAGGATTTAATTTATGTATACTAATCGTACAAAAATTTTGCACTACCAGACATGATATTATAACAAGTAACATGCTTTATTTTTCAGATTGTTGGTCGCATTATTTACGAAAAATTACCTTTATTTATTATTATCTTTCAGATAAACTGATAATGTAAAGCTATTTTGAACTAGTGTTATTAGTGTAGTACAGAACTATTGCGAAAATAGCTGATTTTGAGACTGACTTATTGGTACCTTTTCCACACAGCCAATGCATAGGTATCTGCTATTCTCGTCCTCATAGTGAATATGTTTCATTGCTAGTTTCAATGCCTTTTCCCTCAATGCTTTGAATGGCCATCTTGTCAAAATTGGTTCAGCAACATGATGAAGGAATCCCCACAATGCATCTTGTATCAATGGATGTGGATAGTAAAGATCCTCCTTTAATTGTCATATATAACAAATGGTTAACATCTCATGAATTGTCCCAAAATATTTTAGAAGCATAAAGTAGGACAGCCCGATGTATGCCCCTGAGATAAGGTATGCATTTAGTGCGTTATCTAACTATAAGAGCAGGAGCAGCAAGCACTCTTTCACATGAAAGAATCTTTCTTCGTCTTTCTCAACGCAACGGGCATACCTAACATCTCATCGAGCCTAGAAGAAGTATTCTGTACTCATGCAAGGTTCGGAGAACGGTCGTATCCCATAAGGGTGTAATGTAGGCAGTCTACTCTGACGCAAATATAAGTGACTGATTTCACAGCTCGAATTTGTCATCTATAGGTCACATAGAGACAATTTTACCATTGCTCCAACATTTGAGTCCGGAGAAGGACCCTGAAGTGTAATGTAGGCAGTCTACCCGACTCAAACATCAATAGTTAATTCCACAACTCGAACTCATTACTTATAGGCCATACAAAGACAATTTTACTGTTGCTACAGGTTGGAGCTAGGGGTCCCTTCGGCGGAAAATTACACTGTTCATACATGGTTTAAATTATTTTTTATTTATATATAGTAGATGTCGAACCCTTTATGATTTCGTCGTATATTTATTTCTTCATATTTTGAAACCATTAGTGAAAATCCAACTCCGCCACTGGCTACAAGGCTCCGCCCTGGGTAAGGACCGCACCCCACGAGGTGAAAGGTAGCTAGGCAGCCTACTCTAACGTATATATCAGTGACTGACTCCACAACTCGAATTTGTGACCTATAGAGCACACGAAGCAATTTTACTGTTGCTCCTAGGCTCGGGTCCTAAAAAGGACCGCACCGTATGAGGTGCCCCTAATGCAAAATCAGCTACTCCTGTGATCTATAGGTCAGATAGAGACAACTTTTATCTTGCCCCATAGTTTCCCTTCATTTTTAGAAGATTAAAAGCAGAAGAAACTTTAAAATGATATAGATTGAAAAAGGATAACCTTAGCACAAGTACTCCTTGCTTTATTCCAATTAATTTCGCGATAAGGTTGAGTATGAATTTCGTCTTCAAAGATTGCACCAAAGTGGTTATAGTTCCCACGAACCTTTTTCCATATAAATATGACATGGGCATATATACCAAACGAAAATAACATAACATTTTCCCTGCATTAAAGAAAAAAAAAAAGTTAATTTGCGTGAAACTTCTTCTTGAATAACTAATGTTTCAAGTGTTTTTTTTTTTTTTTTGGTGTGGGTGTGCAAGATTTATGAAAATGGAAACCTGGATGAATAGGAAACTGTGTAGGGAGCAGCCAAAATTCTGGTGGCATTGGGTTGCAGCCTTCCCACTCATATAATCCAAGCACCTGCCAGCAATATATGTTAAACTAGACTAGATAATTAAGTCCCCCCCCCCCCCCCCCCCTTTCCTTTTCTTTCAAAATTTGTCTAAGATCCCGGAGGCTTAAAAACAGGGTGTCGAATGGGTAGATTGGACTAAATTTAGACGAAACAAAAGGGGCTAGAATTAATATCCCTTCTAAATGTTACTTGAGTTTAGGAGGACTAGATCAACATTAGGTAAACAATGGGTTATCGCGCAACCCACCCAACTTTATTAACTTTTAATTTACTTGGTTGTTTTATTATAATTTATTTAGTTAACAAAAAAAACTAAGATAACTTCTTGTATGTATTATGGTTATACGACACTTATCAAGCAAAAAAAGTTTTAAAAATTTACCATGTTTAAGTGATTTAATATAGTGAAAATAATCATTAATTACATATGGGTAAGTGATACAAGTGTATGTACAAACACATGTCATGCATCTATTCATTTGGTGTAAACACCTGGTGCGAGTAAGTTATTATTGCAAGGTTCCTTGTGGGTCAATTCGAGCTACATATTTAGCTCAAATCACCTCAACTTTTAGATTGGTTGAATCAAACAGTTCAAAAAGAGTTGACTTAATCCTACACTTGAATAGGTTAGGAGAATCATGTTTTCATGACCTAGTTTTGTGATCCCTATCTAAAAGTATCTACTCAAAATCAAGTCCATTTCATTTATTAACTTATATCATGAACTGATCAAGTCAACAACAGGTAATTAGTCATAGAATGTTTGATGTGGTAACTTACAAAATAAAGTAAATAATCTGCTTTATTTAACTGATAATATAAATATCTTTATGCCGTCAATCTATATAAGTTAATTCATGAGAAATATGTTACGAGAATTAAGAATGAGAGTGATCCGATCCATACCGCCAACCAAAATTTTCCCCAAGAAGGAGTAGCTATAGCACCACCATGATCAATTATCCATTGACGACCTTTAGCCACTGCATTTTCTTCACCATCTTCTGGTCCTTCTCCAAGTAATCTCAATGCTATGTAACTAAGTACTGAACCAAACATTGTGCTATGACCCTCTATATGAAATCCCCACCCTCCATCTTCGTTCTTTCATTTAAAAGATAATTAAAGATAGTCATTCATAATTAGTAAAAATAGTGACCTTGAAATAAAGTTAATAACCTTCTATCACTACTAGAAATAGAGGTTTTTCCCACTGACATTCGGTGGCAAATTTGTCTTATAAAATATGATTTTTTTCATTTCATTCCTACTGAACTAGCTCACTGTGAAACAAATTCTCATTCAAATGCTAAAAATTTCTTAATTTTTCCATGTGAAAACACTACTATTTAATTCCTCCCCCCCCCCCCCCCCCCCCCCCGACATTCAGCATTTTTCGATGGAAAATTTCAGTAGTAAAATAGCGATTGTTTAGTAGTGTATATCATGTTAAATTGCATTGATTTTGTAAAATTCCAGGTTAAATTTGTCAGCAATAGGAATTCAGCCAATTACTTTGAGACGCGAAATTTATCTCGCTATGCTAATGAGGAAGAGTACTGGCATAAAAAATGAAATCCTTTCACCACTTAGGAGACGCACAAAAAATTTCCCAAATATAAGTGTCTTTGTCCTTCCATGGAAGTTTTTTTACTCTATCTGTTTCAATTTATGCGTTTTACTTTCATTTTGAGTCAGTTTAAAAAAAAGAATGTCACTTGTTATATTTATTTACTCTTTAATCCCAATATTTTATGTTAAGGCCATAAAACTCAAAGAACATTTTAGTATATCACATGCACCTTTAATTTAATACCACAAGATTTAAAATCTTTCTTACTTTCTTAAATTTTATGTCTAATCAAATTAAAACACATAAAATAAAACGAAAATGGTAATTCTTTGTACCGAAAGCTTTTTACAGAAAACTAGGTGTGACATTATCAAAATTTATGAAAAAGCCAGAAGTGGAAGATAACCTGATGATTGTAAAGGTAGCGTTTAATCTCCTTTTGATGTTCTTGTGATAAAACAGTATTAAGAGCACCTGTAACATACAATGCCATAACCTGCACATTTACAAAATTAGTTTGATACGAGAGTTTTTTTTTTTTAGGGTCCGTCTGATTTAGATTCACGTAGAGAAGTCTCAATTTAGGAGTTAAAACAATCGTGAAACTTTTGCCTGCTGTCCTAGCTATTTGGATCACTGTTTGCTATTTAGCGAATGACCCTCTTTTTATTTATCCTACAACTTATGACCTTTTAGACCACATTCTAAAAATCTCTTTTGAGCAAGTTGAAAATCTTATGCAAAAATGTTAAATCATAGTTTAAAATTTTGTAAGTTATAGCAAACATTAGACAGTCTAATGTTATGTCCGTATAATTGAGCAATATATAAACAAACGTTAGGCTTGAGTCTAACGTTATCCGGAAGGATAATTTCTCAAAAGCTATATTTGCACAACTTCTAAAGTTAGGGATAAAATCTAAATAGAAGCCTAGAAAAGGGTCATTTGTGTAAATCAGCCGACACAATTACCAAAGACGACTCTATTCTCAGAGTTGGAATTCGAAATCTCTAGTTAAGAGCATAGGCAGAGGCGAATCTAACATTTAAATTCATTGTGTTCAACCTTTCATGTTCTTAACGTTGAACTTAGTATATAACTAAAAGTATGAGTTCAAACCTACTATTTATTACAATTTTAGTGAAATTCACACACAAATTTTTTACCACATCAAATGTACTGGATTCAATGAACCTGGTCTTATAAAGCTGCATCCGTAGGAGTACTTACCGCTCCGCCACAACTTTTATCGGTCGATATATTCCTTTTGACAGTACACTATTTTGTCTTTGTGTGATTGTTCAGTTTAGATATATCCAAATTGATACATTAGACTTCGATAATTAATTTCAAACGAGAACATAATTTACCAATGGTTGTATAAAGAACAAAGGGCCAGCAGATTCAGCAGGCCAGTGACCATCATGTGCTTGAATTGATGAATAGAAATTAATAGCTCTTCTTAGAGTAATCTTTACTGCTTCTTCTGTTATATCTTCTGATTCTTCCAATTTCACTGCTGGTGGGGTTGGTCCATATGAATTCTCCTTTCTTAGCTGCATATTTCATAGAACACACAAGTAATAAGTCAGTCACTATTCACAATTTTTTCCTGAGTAAAGAGTAAGTAAGACAAATTATATAAGGAAATATAGGATATCAAATTGATTTTAGTACTTATAATATTTTTTAAAAAGTTTACTTCCAAGTGAATTAGAAATTGTGATAGAGGGGTCAGGCTAAGATGATATTTTCTATTACAAGAAAAATATAGATTTGTGACGGATTTCATCGATATGAACCAATTTTTGATGGACATAGAAATTTGTCATAATTTCATATAAATTTGTAACAAAAATGACGGTCCATCATAGTTGGTCACAGATATTGAGATAGCTATATGAATCTTTTGAATCCCCAAGCCATCATGCTCGTAAAATTATACCGAACCCATTTTAAACAAGCATCACTCCACGGGCCTGGTGATCAGGGTTTGAATGTCTTAACTTTCTGCGAGCCCTCGTCTGGGCAGGGAATGTTTCGACATTGAGTGGGTAAATTCATACATATATATATAGTGGTCATATAACTATGATTTTCTTTTCACCAAAGTCACATAAATATATTTTTAACAAAAAAAATCATAAAGCTTTCACCGTACTAACACAAAAGTCACAATTATCCAAAACCCCAACCTTCCGATGAGTGATAATATTTTATTTTATAATGTTAACTCTTTTTTTTATATTTCTAATCTTTTGTGTTAGTAGAGTGAAAGTTCTGTGATTTTTCTGCTAAATTACAGTTACATGATTTTACTGGGAAAAACCCATAATTATGTGACTATATATGTGTGTGTATATACACACTTTATAATAGAGTTGAAGCTATTACGTACTTTATAATAATTCTAGTACTAAAAACTTAACGGTTGAACTCGTAAAATTAAATTCTAAATTGGCCTTTGCCCGTCTTATTACCTGCATTCGCATGAACAAGTCAGCACTTTGTTTGTGAACAAATCTATGCTTTTTGAATTCTTGACGCATCATCTCAATTTGAGCAATTTCTTGAGGAGTTCCAGCTTTTTCATCAAATTCCCAGTGCTGTCTTCCTATGTGATTGTTTGTAGTTGTCAGCCATGGCCCTTCCCCTTCTGCTATCTTCAATTTCCACATTCTCTCTTGTATAAAATTTTAAATTTTCTAACAAGGAAGCCAAAAGAGATTTTTTATTATATTACTTAACTTATTACTTACATATACTATATATAAGAGCCAGAAACAGCTTATGTTCTTAGTGGTCTTGATTATATTACTTTAATTTACTTATTACTTATACTTAGCTACGCAAAGCTTTTGTTGCCCGTCGAGCATAGGTTGTAGACATAAATTTAGTTTTGCCTATAACTCATAAGTTCAGGATATTTCAAAACAGTCAACCTCATCAATTGACACCAAGTTCTGGCTTATAGTAAAAAACTAGAACTTATGATTGATCGGCAACAAAAGTTCTTCCCAGTGATTTTTTTCAGGTTAAGACAATTTTTTAAAATTTTTGTTAAGCGAGACAAAAATTCGAGACCAGACACTTTTAGGAGCCGTTTGGACATGGTTTGAAATCATGGTTTCAAACCATGTTTGAGCATGCAATTTGGATATCTTAAATTGTATCTTCTCTTATAGACATAAAAACCTGCAAGTTGTGAAAACTATCAAAATATTCGCAATTCTTATACAATCTTACCAAATGAGCAAGTCATACTTCATAGCAAAATTAATATGCTACTAGAAGGTTTTTCTAAAAAATACAACATCAATTGATCAAACTTTAATTCAATAAAAATGAAAATTTAACATGAATAGTAATGAGGTTGGTATACATAAATAAAGATAGACATAAATAAAGATTGGTGGAAGTTAATGAGGTTGATAAGTGGTTGGTGGGAGTATTTGTTAAAAACATCTACTAACTTATGGGTGTTTTTTACAAAATATAAACTTATGAGTCAAATTTTGATATTTAAAATTTTTAAAACTCAAATCATGCCTTTTTGGATGATTTGGGTTTCAAATTATGGTTTGAAACTATGAGATAAAATGCATGTTCAAATACTGATTTTATCTCATGGTTTCAAAATATGATTTTAAACCGCATGTCCAAATGCCTACTTAGAAGTATATGCTTGGAAGCATTCGATGGAAAAATGATATTCATCCATCAGGGGAAAAAAGGACAATGAAATAATTTCCTCCACAAAACACAAATCATTCCCTTGATATCAGGAAATGGTTGGAATATAGCTATTATTCTTTCACATATATTATTAGAAAGAACGTCGACTTTTAGGGACGCCACACGTTATTTCTTGTAGGTTGAAATGTCTGCTTCGTCTTAGCATTAAATTCAAAGTTTTGAGGGCATTAAGGCAATTGCTGTTAACAGGGACAATTTCGACTAAAAACGAATCTTACTGCAGCTCCTTCATAAAATATCTATGTCAAGTTTTACTCCTAATGCGCCAATCACTCTAGCTTCACCCCGAAAGGTAACCTACTGTCTAATGCCAAGTGCCATCGAAAAGTTTGACAATGTGTCACATATAACTAGCATCGCAAGGCTTTTTTTTTTTTTTTTTTTTTGGATAAGAAAATCTGCAGCTGCTATTCTTTGTATACTCACAAGGTAAACCTCACTTTAGTGTGATAGTCCGCAAATCACACATGAGAGATAAATCGCACTATTCAAGCCCGTGAGACGAACTCGAGTGAGAATGCATGCAGTGGTATTCGGATCTGAGACCTCCCTTTTGAGAGATCACCTTCTCAATCAATTAGATAAGGCTCTTTTTGTAAGACAAGATAGTAAACTCACATCTTACACTTTTGGATCCACAAGTTGAACATGAGCTGCTTCTTGTTTGCTTTTTAAACATTTTATCTCTCTTATGTTTTAAATATTTATATTATAAGTCAATCTATATATAATATAAAGTTAGACATATATAAGGTGATGTGACACCTCTCTATGACCAGCATTCATATTTATTTATTTTCTCTTTTTTTGGCTTTTCTATAATTGTTTTTGTTTTTCTTACTACTTTTATGTATTTTTGCAATAACATGAAAGGGCTCAATAATTAATACTCCACCTTTCCTTCTCTTAAAGTGTCACTGATGACATTTAAGGATCGGCCATTTCTCTTCTCTCCATTTTCTCCAAGTTCTAATTTAGATTAGGGACACATGACATAGGTTAAAATTAATGACTAAGATTGAATTGACTAAAATAAGACCTTAATCATGATTTAGTAAATAATATCTTGTCCAAAAATATATTAAAATCTTTTCTCTCTCATCCTACTTTTCTTTTCCTACGTACATCTATTTACTTCCTTTTTGAATTGATAACTTACATTCTATCTCCAATTTCTTTTTGAGTTAATTAATCTTTTAATTGCAGTTTTCCTTTGGATCTTATCTTTAAAATTAATTTTAAAAATGGAAAAAGGAGAAATTGGCTACCAGCACAAATCATGCTCCGTATCAATATTAGAATTTCAAGCAAATTTGTTAAATTTAAATATTTAATGATAAAAAAAATATAATATTTTATTGGTTATTTTCGTACACCTAATAATTTTGCTTCCCGTTAAATTGTTTGTTCTTTCCTGTTCCTAACTATATTGGTACTTTTCCTATTCTCTAACTAAATTATAATTAATGTGTAATTTAAGCTAACTTTAAAGAAAAAGATTCAAAGGAAAAATGCAATAAAAAGTTTAACTCAATAAGAAATTGGGGACATAATGTAAGTTATCAATTCAAAAAGGAAGCATAGATACTGTACGTAGGAAAAGAAAAGGAGGAAGATAGAGAAAAGATTTTAATATATTTATGGACAAGATATTATTTACTAAACCATGATTAAGGCCTTATTTTAGTCAATTTAATCTTAGCCATTAATTTTAACCTATGTCATGTGTCCCTAATCTAAACTAGAACTTGGGGAAAATGGAGAGAAGAGAAATGGAGAGAAGCTCGATATTTAACAGCCCACTACACTCTTGGTTAATTTAACCTTCCCCAAAAGTCACTTCTAATTGCATTTAATTTAGCCTTTCAAAAAGAAATATCATTCGCATTTGGTTTATTTTGCATTTTTCTCTTCTTTCATTCACTATATTGAATAGCCCACTCCTTCTCCCTTTTAAAAGTAACCTCCTCAACATGAGTAACCTATTCTTTTCAGTTAGGACTAATTTATTTATCCATGAATTACAAATATTTAAAAGACTCCTATTACTTAATTGCTGAATTTGAAGGGATTTTGCACAATTAAACCTTAATATATATATATATATATATATATATGACATCTCTCTTTGGTCAGCTTTTGTATTTATCTTTTTTTGTCATTTTTTTGCTTTTTTCCACTTTAAAATGATGAATAAAAATGTATTTTATTGCATTTAAGCAAAAATTGAAGGGTCATTTCTTCTCTTATATTAAACCAGACCAATGTTATCTTAATTCCTCTTTATTAGGGATGTTTAGGTTTCCCCTTCTTCCTACGTAGACTCTCATTGGTACTGATGCTATTTACTAAATTTAGTAAAATTTTCCGACGATGCAGTGTCACGTGACACCCCTCGACATAAGGTAAATCTGGCCCTGGAAATACAAGTTAAATATAAACCAATAATTCTGATATGAATAATAATGGAGTAAAAATAATATTATTTTGTCCTATTCACGTTGGCTTTTCATACTCGACTTGTTTGCAATATTTGAACAAGTCATTACCACATTAGGAAATTCTCTCATAAAATATTGAACAATATGATTTCAATTACTTCTCATTTTTCTTCTTATCTTCAACTTCCATCTTTTTTATAACTATCAACAAAAATATAATTAAAAAAACTAAAATCTTCACTAAATAAGTATTAATAAAAGCTTCAATGTTCATAGTTTGATGTGTGTACAATAATGATTCTTCACGACTCTTCAATGTATAGTTACTTCTATTCATCTGTCTTGATATTCCAAGAGTCGTTAATGCAAAACTACAACGTGTCATGATAGTGAAATACAATCATACATTTGAAATCTTTCAGTTGCTTGTTTTGATTGCATGCGTCAATGTCAGTCTATTCACTTCTCATGTGTGTAGAAAGAGAAAGCTTTTGGGGCAAACATTGTCTATCATATGACCAATTTAGTAAAATTAGACTGAAGTTACGTTCGTACGACATCGACTGCTTAACCAAAATACAGAACCAAAAACCTAGTAAATAAATTTAATGACACCATTTGGTACAGTGAACTGTGCAGTTCATTTGGTTAGGCCCCTCAATTTTAAGCTTGAGGTTGCAAGTTCGAATCTTTGCAGCTCCATTTCATGCTTAATTTTTTTCTCCTCGTTTGTTTCAAACAAATACATGTACTGTTAACTGTTATTATCAAAACAATGAACCAATTAGTCCAAAATTGAGTCAGTGGTCTAATTTGAGAATAAACTATTTGTTTTCCTTTACTTTTCTTTTTACCTTCTTTCTTGGAGTGTTGTTTAATTCCTATATATGAAAAGTACGACTATTTAATATTATTTCTAATGAGGTTATTTTGAATACATTTACGAAATATCGAAACTCATTGAGAGAGTTGTAGTAATATACATGAATTGTTACTCTCTCTCTCCCCCCCCCCCCCCCCCTCTCTCTCTCTCTCTCTCTCTCTCTATATATATATATATATATATATATAATAAAATGTGACACTGCTTGCCAAAAATCCTGCGTACGCCATTGTGTATGTCAGTACTTCAAGCTTTAATAGTCATGGTTAAAATATGGTGGTAAGGATTATGATTCCACCATGATCGTACATATTCAAGTCCTCTTTTTTTCGAATTTTTTTGTTATTAATTAGTGCCGCCTAAAATAAAAATTTAAATTTAATCATTTTTCACTCAAGTAAAAAGTACGGTAATGTCTTTGCTTTAATTTGTTATATCCGAAAAGAATATGTGGTGAGAATAAATGAAAAAATGAGTAGCTAGCGTGTGAGAATAGAAAACTCCCTTAGAAAAGTACTCCTATGTTTTTTTTAATTATAGAAAATTTACAGGGTATTATGTGTCCATGAAATACCTAAGACTATAATTAATAAAAATACTAAGAAACTTAGTAGAGCAAGGTAAAAAAAATATGATGGTGAAACGAAATTAACTAAGAATACTAAAAGCCTGATGTTATGATGACATTTACTTCCATTTACCGTCACTAATAAATACTACCATATTTTTACAAATCAGCATTTAGATAGGAATGGACGTACAAAAAAAATTCCATCCAATTAAAAGAACTGTTCATTAACGTTTTATTTTTTCTTTATGTATTTTTATCTTTAGACATTTAATTTATAAATTTTTTTTGTATTTTCTCTCGATTTACTCCAAGACATTGGTATTGGCATATTATTTATATTTTATACATTTATTTTATTTAATTAATATTATAAATTTTTTAACTAAATTTATAAATGAAATAACTCACTGCGCTGATTTGTTAACTAGTTATAACATAGCGTGAATGAATAAATTATGTGTCAAATTTCCATAAAAAAATGCTTCCCTTTACAGTTTTGGATATAGATATGACAATATTATGTCTCACAATTGATATTTATAGTGTGAGACTTTTTTTGTGAGATAAAAAATTGGACCTAACATATTGTACTTTTGCGTCCACAAATTTGAGATTTACATTTTAGCTTCACAAAACCGACCCCACCCTCCAACCACTTAATCTTCACCACCCCTACGCACACCACCACCCACCCCAACACCACCCACCCATTACCCACCTTCTCCCAAATTTTTTGTTTCATATATTTTATTTAACTTTTATAAAAATGAATATTTTATTATTATTCACCCCATCACCATTCACTATACCTCACCACCACCCACCCTCACCCCTAGCTACCACCCACGCCACACCAAATTTAACCACCCAAATTTTTCATTTTTCTAAATATTTGATAAAGGTAAAATTAAATATGAAGTAGAAAATTTAGGGGGGGGGGGGGGGGGGGGGGGGGGGGGGGTCGTAGAAAACCACAACATTAAGAAAAATATTTTTTTACTGGTGGGGTGTTTGGGGAGGAGGGGGGGGGGGGGGGGGGGGGGGGGGGGTTGGTGGTGTAAAAAACCAAACAAAACAACTTTTTAAAACTTTTTTAAGAAAAAAAAATTGGATGGGGGTGGAGGTCCAACGAGACCGGGAGTAGGGGGACGGGTGGTGTAGAAAACCCAAAAAAAAAATTAAAAATTAAAAACAAAATTGGGGTGGGGGTGGTGGAGGTGTGTGGGGTTGTTGAGGTTTGGTGGTTGGCGGTTGGTGGTTGGTGAAATGTCAATTGTGGACTTATTTTCTCTACTTTGATTAGGAAAGTCATTTTTCCCCATTTTTGAGGAACTTGTTTTCCTAAAAAAAATATTTTCCAAAAATTTTGATCAAACAAACATGAAAATATTTTCCTTTCATACCGAAGACACCCTAATTCTAGGTGGTGATAATCCATTACCGAACAGTGTCTAATATTAGCCCAACCCCTCTTTTCTTAAGTGAAATATAAATAGTATTTTTTACTTGGCATAGCTTACTATGTTACATATTTATGGAACATAACTATACTTTTTAATAATTAAGTTTAGTAGCTATAATATTATATTTTTACAACTTATAGCTACCCACTTTTCTATCAATTAACTTAGCACTCCCCACACTCCTATTTTTTAGCTGCACACTTTCTCTCTCTCCTCTTTTCCTAAATATACACGTTTCAAACTCCCCATCTCCCCTAATTTCGTGCTTTTCAAATCAGTTTCTGATTTTTTTCACTCTTTTTTTTTTACTCTGTATTAATTGCTCATTAATTTCAACCTTTTACCCCCAACATTCAAGTCTATTTCCTAAAATATGTAAGATTCTCTGTTATTTTTGTGTTTTAAACGACGAATATATATTTGAATTCATCTGTTGAAATACCGAATTCAAGTGAAATTCATAATTGAGGTAACAACGTTTTCACTGCAACTTTTCTTATTTTTCTGAAATTTTGAAAAATATAGTCAAAATATATGAAAAATATATCTGAAATATAGTCAACAGAAACCAGAATAAGTAATATTGAACATACTAATCAAAATATAATTAAAAAATATAGTCAAAATATAGTCATAATTGAGGTAGCAACGTTTTCACTGCAATTTTTTTTCCCAAATTTTTGTAAATATATGAAAAATATATTTTAAATATAGTCAACAGAAACCAGAATAAGTAATATTGAACATAATAATCAAAATACAATTAAAAATATAGCCAATATATATATATATGAAAAACAACTAAAAAGTTTAGAAAAATAAAAAAAATAAAAAAGTTGCAATTACATGGTGAAACGTGTAATTCAGTTGATGAACAAATCAAGCTTTGCATGATTTATGGAACATTAAAAAGAGATTCTTTTTAGTATATTTTGGGAAAAAATATGAAGAAAGTTTTTGAATTCAAATTTTATGTGAATGATTAGATGTTGAATGAGATATGTGATTAGATATGGAAGAGAATAAGATTTGCGTGATTTATGGGACATTAAAAACAGATTTCTGTTTAGTTTGAAACAGATTTTTTCCTTAAATAGAGGCATTATTTGCTCAACAGTTCCGTGTATTTAGTCTATATTTATGCGACGCGTCCAGGATCTAAATATAGGAAAAACCAGCTACGAATTGTAAATAATGGACTTATAGTTATAGCTTGTTAGAAGCAGCTAAAAGGTAGCTATTTGTGAAAATTGTACATATAAATATATATGAAGCCCAAAAGTATGAATAAGATACAACGGACGAATCAAAAAATAATAATTCATTAACTGGAACAGGAAGAGTATGAATAAGATATAATTCCACATATTATTAATACCCAGTAGAGAAACATAAAACTAGACCTATATTTCATGATTGCTTGGAACTTATGAGTATGGTTCTGTTTTAAAAGAACAGGGAAGGAAACTAATAGTTGGGTCCCGGCAGGGCTCGAACCCGCGACCTTCGGCTCATAAGACCAACGCTCTAACCAACTGAGCTAGAACTGGTATCATTATATTCTTACCAAACTCTAATTGGATCTTAATGAATTATTGATTAATTGGATCTTAACGAATTATTGATTCTTCAAACTAGGGGTGTCAAATGGGTGGGTTGGGCTGAAATTAGCCCAATCAAAATGGGCTGAGGTGATAAATGGGTTGGGCTAACATTAACCAAAAAATTACTTAGGCTGAAATGGGTTAAAAATGGGCTGGGTCATGACCCGCCCAACTTGACCCAGTTTTTTTTTTATGGGTCTATGTTTTAGAAAAACATTTTCGTGGAAAATATTTTCTTTTTTTAAAAATACATTTTTCATGAAAAATATTTTTGCTGATTTTTCGAAAATATTTTTCCGTGGGAAACTTTTTCCGTGGTAAATATGTTCAACAAAACTTTTTTCGTGAAAAATATTTCCCTTCATATCAAACAAACGGACCAGCTCCAACTCTTTTCCAAGTAACACGTGATCAAAACAAAATGAAGAAATTGCACGGTTGAATCTTCAAATGGACTGGTCTTTAATTTTTATCCTTCAAAATTGAATTTATGCCTAGTGAAAACATAAGTTTTCTAAGTGGCAAAAGTTATGCCGGACATAACTTGTGATAAATTATGATGCGAAATATTTTTGCTGATTTTTCGAAAATATTTTTGAGGGAAACTTTTTCCGTGGTAAATATGTTCAACAAAACTTTTTTCGTGAAAAATATTTCCCTTCGCATCAAACACACTACAAACTTATAAGATACATGATACAAGAAAAGTGTATACATAAAAAATAATAAAACTATTAATTAAAAAAACTAAAGTAAACTCAAGCAATAAACCCAAATTTAAGTAAATCTTAAAAACGGGCTAAAATTGGACTAATATTGAACTAAGTTGGAGATCACTTTAAAATGGGTTATGTTGGGTTGGGCTAAAATCAGCCCAATGTGAATTATCTTGAGCCCAACCCATAAAACTTTGAGCGTTGGACGGGCAATCACTTTTTGGGCTAAATTTGACACCCCTACTTCAAACTCTAGTTTAACCCAAAAGTTAGTCGAAAGGAATGTAATTAGATGGATCATAGCTTCACTTTCTTTGATTTTCCTAATCAATCTTTCATTTACATACACATGAACATTATTAGAACGGTAAATTGGAAACCTTAACAAAGAAATGAAAGGGAGAATGGACATGTTTAATATGCTCACAGTCTCAACTTATGTGGCACTTATTTGTGCAAGGAGTTTGTACAATTTGTTAATGTGGTGTTTGTACTCCTTAGCCGTTATATGTAGCGGTGTTTTTAAAAGCGGGGGCATAAGGCGGGGCTTTTATATATGCCTTGGCGAGACGTAAGCCCCGAGGCATGGGGCCTAAGGCCCATGGGTATTTAATTTTATTACTAAATAAAATAATATAATAACAATAAATATTTTTAATAGGTAAAATTACATAAAAAATAAAAGAAAACTGTAAATAAATGAAATACACACACACTCTCTTGTGTTTGATTCTCACAAAAAAACTAATCAAAGCAATCCATTATACGCCATTTACAACTTATAATTGTATATAACATAATTTTACAAGTATAAACAATACAATGAAAGAAACGCTATTATGAAATGCAAATCAACTCTATCTAACATCTTAACTTTCAAACAATGAAAAAATCACACTTTCTTAAAACATTATTATTATCATACTATTCAGTTTATCTCCCTATAAGGAAATAATCAATAAACTTTATCAGTATTATAATTAAAACGTAACTCCTTCATGAATAAAAATAAAATTACTTTCAAATAGCGAAATAATAAAATATGATTATTTTGATACATATAACAAAAGACCAATTACAAGTGAAATGTACAATTCGACTATGTATTTTTTCAAAAAATATTAAGCGATAGCCACCCTCATGATGTTCTCAAATAGTAAATATGCAATATACGACTTGTATTTGAGTTACTCCCTATCTTCTTATTTCTATAGATGAAAAACTATTAAATATAATTCATTTGTTAAAGAATTATGAGGGTCAACGATTTTAATTAAAAAATTTAACATATAATTTGTGTAAGAACTGTTAGGCGAACCCCGAGCGTGAGCGTTAAACGTTTTTAGGGCGTACGGTCGGACGCTTAAGGCGTAAGCCTCACAGAAAATAAGCTCCGCACATGAGCCCCGAGGCGTTTTGCCAGTGCCCCGCCTCGAGAGGAGTCTCAAGACGAGTCCTGAAACTGTCTTTTAAAACACTGATATATAGTAGAAACTATAGTATACTCTTTAGTTCAATAATTGTAGCGTGAAACAAAATATACTACTTACTTTTATTCATCCCTTCCATCACAATTGTTCTCCCTGCAGTATATATACACACACACTAGAAACACGTATATTTTATGAAATTTCTGACTCCATAAAATATGTTCTCGTCAGAAACTACTTCCAACAATTTTTCGTAGAAAAATCGTCTGACGAAGGCCTTTGTAGTAAAATGTGCTTGTTGAGAACTGTTTCCGAGCGATGACTTCCATGAATAATCCTAGATTAGTGACGACGTTCTGATGGGAACATCCATGATAAATACATAGATTGCAAGTACTAATTTATGTGATACTATTTGACTAGGCATGAAATTGAATTAAAAAAATAAAGATTTTTGTCTAAACAAGCCTTAGATATTCTGTACCTATAAATCATCTCATTTAGGGTAAAATATAAATTTTAGTTCTATATTATTTTTAGACGTAAAAGTGTGATTTTTTTTTTAGAAAAGACTAAAAAGAACGTGCCACGTAAATAAGAAGAGATGAAGTATACAAAATAGTTAAAGTTTCCAAATTAAAGTTTGTCCTTTAACAATCTTTCTTCATCTTTATATTTCTTCCATATAATATTTGCTTGTTGCATGCAAGTTTTTTTTTTTCATATAATATTTGCTTGTTGCGTGCAAGTTTTTTTTTTTTCATTTAATATTTGCTTGTTGCGTGCAAGTTTTTTTTTTTTTTTTTTTCTCATTTTGTCTCATTTGCTTCGAAAAGAAAAACAATACGGAAGGAGTGCCTGTTTCAAATCAACATTTTAATTGGTTGAGCCCTTTACCCCTGTTTGGATGAATTTAGCGTGATTCATTAATGTATGATTTTTTACGAAATCATGTTTGTTTTCAATATTTTTAAAATTATGTGGTTTCGTATTATAAACTCGTGGTTCATCTCATGGTTATATAACTATGAAACCCTCCGCCACCCCCACCCAATACCTACTTATTTTTTAAAGTTCCTATTTTATTCTTTATTATTAATATATGTAAATTAATTTCTAATTAACAGTTAAGTATATTTTAGTAAACTTACAAGTTATTATACAGTACCAGTCAAACCAAACAATACAAATGTTATTAAACCATAACAAACGATACAGTCTATCCAAACATTATGTTCATTAATACAGTACAATACAAGACAATACAACACAACACCATACTATATCATACCATATTGTACATTAATGAACCACGAGAAACAACCATCCAAACAGAGAATTAAAGTTTAGGGTTGGTGTGGTATGGGGTGGTGGGGTTAGGGTGGGGTTGGTGGGGGCATGGATGGTATTTTTCAGGAAAAAAATTCTACCAACTAACCTAACATGAGAAAAAAAAAGTACGGAAAAGGCTCATAAATACCATCCCTCTACTTTTTGATCTAAAAATACCCTTCCATCCACCTTTTAGGTCTAAAAGTACCCTTAAAATTTATTTTTTGCTCAAATATACCCCTCAAACTAACAAGTCAAATTTAACTCTTTTAAAAAGCCACATTGGTCACACATTTTAATTTTAGAATAAGTAAAATCCGCCCATTTTTAACGCCCAAACCCATTGACCCGTTTTAAAGTAAATGAGACAATCTTTCCATTCCTCACAATTCTTTTCACTTGCCAAGCTCTCCTAGTACTCAATAATCGACCTAACATCTTTTTCACTCAATACCCACAAGCTCAAATGGAATAAAATTCAAATCTTGATTATCAAAAATCAAATCTTGGAAAGTTTTACCACATCAAAATGGAAAGTTTTCATGTTGATATCATTGACTATAGGAAAAGGTGATAAATTTGAGAAATTGGGTGTTGAATAATGGAGATTTAGCAAAAAAATTGATGGTGGGTTTATGAGGAAAAGTGGAAAGAAAGGTGTCCACTTTTCGCTGATTATTTGAACCAACATTTCCCCATGGCTTCCCAAATTCAGCCTGCTATTTGATGGAAATACGATGCATTCTTGAATTTTAATGGGGAAAACTTCGAGGGCAGCTTTGTTGTTGATCTTTACAAACGTCTAGAAGATATAGCAAGAGAAGATTATGAGCCCGTTTGGATTGACTTATAAGTTGTTTTTAGCTTTTTTTAGTGTTTGGATGACCAGTTTAAAGTCATTTTGTGTTTAAAATAAGCTCAAAAAATAATTAAGCTCGTTTAACTTAGCTTATCTAAAGCAGCTTACAGTTTATAAGTTGCTTAAAATAAGCCCATCCAAGCAGGTTCTATGTCATTTACTTTAAAACGGGTCAATGAGTTTGGTTCTTAAAAATTGGATAGTTTTACTTATTCTGAAATTAAAATGTGTGACCAATTACAAAATGTCATGTGACTTTTTAAAAGAGTTAAATTTGGCTTGTTAGTGTGAGGGGTATATTTGAGCCAAAAATAAATTTCAAGGGTGTTTTTAAACCTAAAATGTGGATAGAAAGGTATTTTTAGACTCAAAGGTGGAAGGAGGGTATTTATAGCTCTTTTCAATAGGTTTGGGGCATTTATGACTCTTTTTCGAAAAAAATAAGAAATTTACTTATTTTTCACTATCCAACCGAACACGAGAAAATTAGTAGAAATTTACTTATTTTTCAAGAACACATTTTTCAGAAAAACATTTTCCTTTGAAAATATTTGTAAAAATTACTTGTCATAGCTTTTTTTAACCATATTTAATGAACATAACTACCATTTGTTTTTATTATTAATAATAACTTAAAACTTTTCAATATTACCAATTATAGCTACCATGGTAAAAAAAAGCTAAAACATACACAAATACACCTAAAATCACGTTGCCCAATCCCTATTCCCCCTTTTAACGGTACAATTATATACTCACGCATTAATTAGGATTCTCTCTCTCTTTAATTACTCAAAATTTTAGCCATTTTTTTCTCTTCAATTTTTTTCCATTACTTTCAACCTTCAATCACATTTCATCCACGATTCAACCACGATTTTGTACCCTAAATTCTCGGATGGTTGTGTATTTGTGTAAGTATTTTTATATATATTGTATATTTTTCATTTTTTAATGTTACTGTTCTTATAATTTTAACTTAAATCAAAGTTTAATTTTCAGGTGTTAATCACTATCAATATTCTAATGGCTGATCAAACCACACCTAATAGGAGAGTAACTAGAGGTATAACACATAGTGTTCAAAATTTAGATTTTCCGACCTTTGATTTGGGTATTTCTTAACAAAAAATCAATGTTGATGCAGCTTTTGCTGAGAAAGAATATGCTGAGATTAGATAAAAAAATACATGATCCTAAGAGAAAAGCGAGTCTTCAACTACTCGCACCGGATGAGTTGGCTTGGCCCCTAATAAAACTTAAAGACCATCCCATTTGAAGGGAAAACCACACAATTTCCGAGTACATGTCAATTTTGGGCTTGAATACCTAAATTGATACTTTAATATTATAAGGGTCAACTACATATATATACATCTTAAGAAGAAAAATTTACGAAACGTGACGATAGTTTTATACTTACAAAACATAACATTACAAATCCTATACAAAACATGCTTTATATTTTTTTAATTTTTTTTTTTGTTTTTAAATTTTTTTTTAAAAATTAATATTTTTTCGCTCAAAAACTTATGTATGAAAGTTGTATGAAATGTGTATATCTCGCTCAAGACTTAAAAAGTTTGCTCAAAATTTAGTGTATGAAAACGGTATGAAAAATGTATGAAATGTGTATATCTCGTTCAAGGCTTAAAAAATTCGCTCAAAATTGTGTGTATGAAAACAATACGAAATTTGTATCTTGCTCGTGTCTTAAAATTTCGATCACATTTTCGTGTATAAAGTTCATGTTAGATTTCTGTAAAATTAATACAACTACAACAACATTGTATACAACTTTGATACAACATTCAAGACTTAAAATAATCGCTCAAATTTTTGTGTATGAAATGTGTATATCTTGCTCAAGGCTTAAAAAGTTCGCTCAAATTTTATGTATGAAGAACGTATGAAATGTGTATCTCTTGATCAAGGCTTAAACATTACGCTCAAAATTTTATGCATGAGAATGGTATGAAATTTGTATATCTCCTTCAAGACTTAGAATTTCATTCACATTTTTTGTATATAAAGTTCATATTAGGTTTCTGGAAAATTAATACAACTACAACAACATTGTAACAATTTTCATACATTATTCAAGGCTTAAAGTTTTCGCTCAAAATTTTGTATATGAAAATTATATTAAAAATTTCGCTCACACATACACATTTCATACATTTTTCATACAACTTTCATACACAAAAATTTGAGGTAATTTTTTAAGCCTTTGAGCAAAAAAAAATAATAAAAAAATATATATATAAAAATTATTTTTTAAAAAATAAAATAATTTTTTTTTTATAAAAAATATATATATATTCTGGAAAAAAAATAAAAAAAACGAAAAATATATGAAAATCCGTAATGTTTCGTAATATATCGTTATGTTTTGTAAATAAGGAAAACTATCGTTACGTTTCGTAAATATTTCTCCTTAGCATGTATATATGTGTAGTTTACCTTATAATTTTTGCGTTATAATCTCTGCATTTCATATAAGACCAAACGACACCTAATATTAGTATCATGAGTTTTACATTGTCAGATTACTTAAAAGTCAATTACAAATAAATTTTACTGAAAACACGGATTAATAACTTGCAAACCATAGTAAATGACCTATTACAACATATAAAACTACATTATTAACTAGTATATAGTCTTTTATACAGTCCGTATATATAATTCAAGTCCCAATAATATTTCTTAATTGTTCAGTCTAAATCGGATCTTCAAACTTTATAAAATGTCTCTTTCATAAGGAAGAAAAAGAATAACACAAAATAAATATTAAACTTCATATAGATTCCATCGCCTTTATGTGGATTTGCTTTTTGTTTTTGTCTACGCCCGCATAATTAACCTTCCATATTTTCTTTTTCTATTCCTACTAGTTCTCCATTACACTCCAATGCTTTGCTACAATATAAATATTTATCCATATTACCAAAAGTCAATCTCTATCAAATTCTCCAAATTTACAACATCTATATATATGTAGATTTTTCTCATTTCCTCAAACAAGTCATTAGAGCACAAACTTAAACATGGAGGTCTTCTACATCTCTCTCCTTTGCATTTTTATCCTCTTTGTGTCACTCTCTCTTCATTTCATTTTCTACAAGAAAAACTCCGGCCGTAGCTCGACCGGAACCCTACCTCCAGGCAAAACCGGATGGCCGGTCATCGGAGAGAGCCTCGAGTTTCTCTCAACAGGTTGGAAAGGTCATCCTGAAAAATTTATATTCGATAGAATGTCTAAGTATTCTTCTAGCGTCTTTAAAACTCATCTCTTAGGTGAAAAAGCAGCGGTTTTTTGTGGTCCAACATGTAACAAATTCTTATTTTCTAATGAAAATAAACTTGTACAATCATGGTGGCCTAATTCAGTCAACAAAATATTCCCATCTTCAACTCAAACTTCATCAAAAGAAGAAGCAATTAAGATGAGAAAATTGCTTCCTAATTTTTTCAAGCCAGATGCATTAAAACATTATGTTGGAATAATGGATCATATAGCTCAATGCCATTTTGCTACAAATTGGGAAAATAAAAGCCAAATTGAAGTTTTCCCGTTAGCAAAACGTTATACATTTTGGCTAGCTTGTAAATTATTTATAAGTGTTGAAGATCCTAAGCATGTTGCAAAATTTGCTGATCCTTTCAATGTATTAGCTTCTGGATTAATTTCTATCCCCATAGATTTGCCCGGAACGCCATTTAATCGTGCGATTAAGGCCTCAAATTTTATTAGAAAGGAGCTTTTAGTGATAATTAAGCAGAGGAAAGTTGATTTGGCTGAGGGAAAAGCATCACCAACACAAGATATATTGTCACATATGTTATTGACAAGTGATGAAAATGGAAAATTTATGAATGAATTTGATATTGCTGATAAGATTTTAGGTTTGTTGATTGGTGGTCATGACACTGCTAGCTCTGCTTGTACATTCATTGTTAAGTATCTTGCTGAAATTCCTGAGATCTATGAAGGAGTTTACAAAGGTAAGTTATTGATTTTATCATCACTTTATTTGTTTTTTTGTCCTCTATGCCTTGTTCTAGCATAGGTTTTTCATAGTACAAAGGGCGTAAGTTTTTAATTTCAAAATATAGGAGGTTTATTTGAAATTGAGTCATAGTACAAGGGTGTTTAGTGTAGGTAACCCTTTTACTTATATACAACTGATATACTATAGTGTATTTTAACATGTTGTATTAGCAATATTTGTCGTATTTTTCATGTTATTAATCTCATTTTTTATGGATGGTTATCTGTAGTTATCATATGGGTGACGATCTGATAGTGTAACAACAAAGCTTATATACACTGACAACGTAAAGAACTTTTAGACCGCCAAAGCACTATAAGAAAGAAGACATTTGTCAACAATTTTTTTGTTTTGTTGCCATAGATAGACTATTGTTGCAAAAAGTACTTTTGGCAACAACATTTTTTTTTGTTATTGCATAACTTTTTCCCATCGGCTGTTATTGCCACGACATGCAACAACTTTTTTGTTGTTTCCAATAGTACTTTTTGCAACAATAGTCAATACTGTAGCAATAAAATTAAATTGTTTGACAACAAAAACAAAAGTTCATTTTTAAAAGATTCATCATATATGCCAACAATAAAACTATTGAAGAATGAAAAAAACCCCTCATCGGTGGTTAATGAAATGGGTGGTCTCTTTATATGGACTTGAACAATCCTCCCCTCATAAGCTAGCTTTTGGGGTTGAGTTAGGCCCATGATCCATTTCTTTACATGGTATCAGAGTAGGACCCATCTCACCCGATGTGGGCCCCCAAATTAAATTGCTCACGCACCATATGTCTAGTCCTGGGCGTGAGATGGGGTGTTGAAGAGTGAAAAAAGTCCCTCATCGATCGTTAATGAACTGGGAGGTCTCTTTATATGGACTTGGACAATCCTCCCCTCATAAGCTAGCTTTTGGGGTTGAATTAGACCCATGATCTATTTCTTTACAAAAACTAAGTTATCGCCAAATATTGAATTTTGCCAACTATATTATTTTTCTTGCCAAAAGAGCTGTTGTCATTTCTGTACTTTCTTATAGTGAAGTAACGTGTATAACTTCCTGTAGCTGGTCGTCCGTCTTATTTTCAAGTTACTTATTTCACTAATTATTGACTTGCTATTTCAATTATTTTTTTAGGAGTCGTGATAGTGTAATTTACAATGTGAATGTATAAAAGTTGTTAAAATATCATTATCGTAATGGGGGACAATCAACCCTTTTTTTCTCCTAAGCTTTTCTCATGTTTTTAGCAAATGGACATTTTATGAACGGCAATGAAAAGAAATTGAGTGTTAATTGGACGGCAAAACTTTGATTGGATCTTTGAAGTGCAAGAAAAAACAAAAAAACTTTCAAATTAACAGAGTATGCATTTTCTAAAAAAAAAAAAAAACTTTGTTAATTGGATGTGGTTATAAATTGGATATTATTAATTATCATTTACAAATGATTACTGTGATTAACAGAACAAATGGAAATTGCAAAGTCAAAAGCACCTGGTGAGCTACTGAATTGGAATGATATTCAAAAGATGAAGTATTCATGGAATGTTGCATGTGAAGTTTTGAGACTTGCTTCACCCCTCCAAGGTGCTTTTAGAGAAGCACTTGTTGATTTCATGTTCAATGGCTTCTACATTCCCAAAGGATGGAAGGTAATTAATTAATTTTGTATAAGAATCTCCTACATATTCTGATTGTCTTGCATATTTTGTTTATCAAATTGATTTGACTGATATGCAGTACTGATGATACTAAGAATTTTTATACTATTAGGGTCTGTTTGGAAAGATACCTGGTAATTGGAATAGGTGTAATTACTAGGGTCGTAATTACACAGCCTAGTAATTACACAGTATTATAATTACAACGACCTATTTGTTTGTCATAATGTAATTACAGTGTAATTACACGCGTGGTGTTTAGTTGCACAATGTAATTACACAATTAGTTTAATTTAAAAATAAAATTTAATTGTAAAAAATTAAAATCAATATTTAAAAATATGTGTCTTTATAAATGATATTAAATTAGTTATTTAATAACACATTGTTTCTTGAAAATATATTAATTAATAATGATATATTTGTAACTAATATTGTAAAAAATAATTGATAACTATTTTTCAAATTAATAATATTTTAATTTAAATTAATTACAATACTTAAAAGCAGACTTTGTTTGTGGGACATCATGGATTGGATGTTTGGCAAAAAATAATATTTATAAATATAATGCTATAACAATATTCAAATGTTTTACAGAAAAAAAAATCTATCAATTGTAAGTGAAAAAAACAGCATGCAATGTGAAATAACAAGTCAATAGTACTAAAATAAATAAATTAAAATCTAAAATATAACCTAAATTCAAAATCCAAAAGAAAAAGTTTAACATAATACTCTTATGTCAAATTCCAACATTAAATAAGTAAGTCTCAACATAACTTAAGTAAATATAATTCAAAAGAAAGGGAAAATATAAGTCTATAACCCCATTCACAACGAAATTCTACTTTAATAACATCGCTCAGTCTATGCCAAGTTTGTTGATGACTCATTCTTTCTAATATTAAGAGGTGTAGTTTCAAAAATTAGAATAATAACACGGTTATCCTAAATAAATAAAATAATTAAAAAATACGAGCAATTACATGTAACTACAAGAAGTTAATGTTGCGAATGAGAAGAAAGGAAATGAAACATAAATAGTATAAAAAAATATTTCAAAAAATAAAAATAATTAAAAAAATAAAAAATAAATTAAATCAATAGAAACAAAAAATAAATTAAAACAGAAATGAAATTAAAATAAAACAAAAAAGAAAGAAACTAAAATGTAACCCTGTAATTACAGCATGTAATAATACCCAATTCTCAGCCCCCCCCCCCCCCCCCCCCCCCCCTTGAGAAGTGGCGAGTGTAATTATACCCTCTCAATCACACTCAATTCCCACCTAACTGTGTAATTATTTGATCAAACAAACAAGTCAAACTGTGTAATTACACCCAATTTCAATTACCCAGTGGCTTTTCAAACAGGCCCTTAGTGTATTCTAAGATTTTGTAATAGCTAACCTGCCTTCTTCTTCTTCTTTTCGAGCTTACATACAGTAGTAATTTCACTTTTTTAAGAATAGTCACCTTTGGTTACCTTCTAGGTGACAGGTTAACTTCACGTATGGTCATTGAAACTTAGGCATTATAACAATAAAGTCATAAAAGTTAACTTTTGTCGCATTAAAGTAATTAAATTTTTTTCACTACGGCAGTGAAGTTAAAAAACTATTTTTTGTCACGTTATAGTAACTGAACTTTATTTATTGTAACAGTAGTCACTAAATTATCTCTTTCTCTCATTAAAGTAACTTAATTTTACCCACTATTGTAATAAAGTCACAAAGTTTACTCGCTCTATAATTGAAAAATCAAGTTTTGTCATGATAATAGGTAAAGTCTAGTAATTTTTCTGTTATAGTGGATGAAGTTCAGTTACTTTAGAGTGACAAAGGACAAAAGTTTAGTGATTTTGTTGTTATAATAAGTATAGATCAACTACTTTAATGTGATATAAAACTAATCTAAACTCTTATTATAATTAGATTTCTCTATAACAACCATCCTATTTAACATTGCACTATAACAGTCAATTAGTTTTCCTTAGAATATATTTTCATGTTATACTATATGTTTTTCATAACAACATTTCACTATTTATAACAATCGAAAAATATCTGAACAAACGACGCAGTTATAGAGAGGCCTAACCATATATTCTCAAAGATAAATTGAAAATAAATTCTCTCATCTTATGCAGCTATACTGGAGTGCCAGCTCAACACACAAAAATCTTGAATTTTTCCCAGAGCCAGAAAAGTTTGATCCATCAAGATTTGAGGGTTCTGGTCCAGCCCCTTATACATTTGTGCCATTTGGAGGAGGACCAAGGATGTGCCCTGGAAAAGAATATGCAAGGCTTGAAATACTTGTTTTCATGCACCATTTAGTGAAAAGGTTCAAGTGGGAAAAAGTTATTGCTGATGAGAAAATTGTTGTTGATCCAATGCCTGTTCCTGCTAAGGGACTTCCTGTTAGACTCTACCCTCACAGAGCTTAGTCGATCAGAAGAAATTTTAATCGCAATGTGTGTTTACATCAGATTGATTGATTAATTATGGTTAAGTGATAGTTATGTATGTTTAAATGCATGTCATGCATTTATTGATTAAGTGCAGGACACCTTGTGAGGCGGATAAGTTTTTACCGGTCACTCGGTCAGCTATATATCAGTCTCAATTTAAAAATTTATATACATTCGGTGTTCACACCAAAGTAATTAATGCAATGCAAGATAGGTGTATTTTGAATATACATTTATAATAAAACTATGGTTGTATATGTATTTTTACTTTAAATTATAATCGCTAAGGTTAATTTATTTAGTTTGGTGTAAATATTGAGTGCGAATAAGTATTTATCTAATTTCAACCTTTATTTAATGAAGTTTATATTTCAATTTTTTTTTTGGAAGATGTATACAACACATCAGAACCATAGTTTTCACTTTTCAATGTAAGGTAGCCGTCTTATTCAATATTTGATTTGATTTGATATTCTTTTCTTTGAATATGAACAAATAAAGAGTTTATTAAGTTATGTGCATTTACTACTTATAGATTTTTTTATTTTTTATCATTAGATTAAGTTGATCGACATAGCAGATAATTAAGTAAGAGCTGATCTATCATTGAAGTTACGAATTTTACAGACGGTAGAATTTAGTAGTTTTGTTCTAGAACACGGATCTATGTTAAGCAATTTACTTAATAGGAATAAATAATCTATTATGAACTCAATTATTGTCATGTTTTAAAATCCAGAATCATAAATTTAAAATATTTTCATCCGCTCTGTTAAACTCAATAGTGATAACTTGAAGAATATAGTAATGTTTTATAACCAGTTAAATTGAAGTGACAATACAGAAAATGTTCATTATTAGAACATATAATTTAAATCGATTAATAAATAGATTAGCCAACCATGTTCTCTAGTTAGTATGCAAGTTCCAACTTGGACCTATAATATCTTTCTCTCGAGTCCTGATCACGTTCTTGTCTTTGTTTATTATTTAGATAATAATTATTTAACAGATTTTTATTTTGCTTTTTCAACCTGCAGTCTATTTGAATATGAACAAATAAAGAGTTTATTAAGTCAAAATATAGGAGGTCTATTTGTAACCGAGTCATATTTGTAATCGAGTCATAGTACAAGGGTGTTTAGTGTAGTTAACCCTTTAACTTTTATACAAATAATATAGTATAGTAGAATATTTTAACATGTTGTGTTAGCAATGTTTGTCGTATTTTTCATGTTATTAATCTCATTTTTTATGGATGGTTACATGTAGTTATCATCTGAGTGACAATCTGATAGTGTAACAACAAAGTTTATATACACTGATAACGTAAAAAACTTTTAGACTGTCACAGTAACTTGTATAACTTGTTGTAGCTGGTTGTCCGCCTTATTTTTCAAGGTACTTATTTCACTAATTATTGACTTGTTATTTTGATTATATTTTAGGAGTCATAATAGGTAATTTACAATGTGAATGTCTAAAAGTTGTTAAAATATCATTATCGTAATGTGGGATAATCAACCCTTTTTTTGTCTTTATCATTGTTTTCTTCTCCTAAGCTTTTCTCATGTTTTAGCAAATGTGACATTTTGTGAACGGCAATGAAAAGAAATTGGGGTTAATTGGACGGCAAAACTTTGATTGGATCTTTGGAGTGAAAGAAAGAAAAAAAAAAAACTTTCAAATTAACAGAATATACATATGTTTTTAAAATCTTTGTCAACTTCTGGTTATAATATAAGTTGGATTTTATTAATTATCATTAACTTACAAATGATTACTCTGATTAACAGAACAAATGGGAATTGCAAAGTCAAAAGCACCTGGTGAGCTACTGAATTGGAATGATATAAAAAGATGAAGTATTCATGGAATGTTGCATGTGAAGTTTGGAGACTTGCCTCACCCGTCCAAGGTGCTTTTAGAGAAGCACTTGTTGATTTCATGTTCAATGGCTTCTACATTCCCAAAGGATGGAAGGTAGTTAGTTAATTTTGTGCAAGAATCTCCTACATATTCTGATTGTCTTGCATATTTTGTTTATCAAATTGACTTGACTTATATCCAGTACAGATGATATTAAATTTTTATACTATTAGTGTATTCTAAGATTTCGTAATAGCTAACCTGCCTTTTTTTTTCGAGCTTACATACAGTACTAATTTCACTTTTTTAAGAATAATTACCTTTGGTTACCTTCTAGATGACTGGTTAACTTCACATGGGGTCATTGAAACTTAGGCATTATAACAATAAAGTCATAAAAGTTAACTTTTGTCGCAGTAATTGAATTTTTTTCAGTACAGCAGTGAAGTTAAAAAACTATTTTTTGTCACATTATAGTAACTGAACCTTATTCACCTTAACAGTAAAGTCACTAAATTATCTTTCTCTAGCATTAAAGTAACTTAATTTTACCCACTATTGTAATAAACTCACAAAAGTTTACTCGTTCTATAATTGAAAAGTCAAATTTTGTCATGATAATAGGTAAAGTCTAGTGATTTTACTATTATAGTGGATGAAGTTCAGTTACTTTAGAGTGACAAAGGACAATTGTACGACTTTACTATTATAGTGGACAAAAGTTAGTGACTTTGTTGTTATAATAAGTACAGATTGTTGACACCCAATTTTGTCCCACCTTTTCTCCGAAATACTTATTTTACGCTTCCAATATTTTGGCAACTTTTAAAAAATAATTATTTATATTTTACTATAATTAATACCGACATTTCATTATCCTGTCATTATCTTTTACTACCGTTACTACTACCATTATTATTATTATTACTATTATTATTATTATGGTTATTATTATTATTATTATTATTATTAATATTATTATTATTATTGTTATTATTATTATTACCAGTATTATCATAATTTGCGTTTCAGCCTTTTTTACCACCTTACGCACACGCATCGCATTTATCTTCGCACAATTAAATGATAGCGTTTATTTGTTTTCAAAACATTATTGCACGGCTATTACAACGTCATATAATTTTATTACCTAAGCACTAATAATTACATATTTTATATTTTTAGCACACTTAGTATATATTCAATGGATCTTTTATTTGAAATTAGAAACCCAAATTGGTTCTTTCATCAGCCAAATTATTAGTCCAAATACGAGCCCAATTCACCACATTATTTTCGGATTAGCCCATTATCACTTAAAATAATTACCAGCCCATTCGTTTTAATACCCAACCCAAAAGAAAAATCGACCCAGCCCACAAATTTGACCCGACCCGTCTCGTTCAAAAGAGAAATGAAACCACTAGGGTTTCATTCCCCCCTTCACCACAGCGCCGCACCCCTTCCCTGTTCTTTCTCTCCCTTCTCCCCTTCGTCTCTCTCTTCTCCTCTCATCCCCACCACCGCCGTTCTCTCCCTGTTCCCCGTTGTCCCCCACTTCCCTTTGTCCCCCGCTCTTCTCTCTCTCCCGCTCCTCCTTCGCTCTTTCTTCAACACAAAGCAAAACCCTATAAATAGGGACGGGTTGAATCGTTTGAGGAGAAGTTTTTGAAAAGGCTTTGGAATCGCAGAAACCCCCCTAAGAATCAAAGCTTTCAGTCGCAAAAATCCCTAAAATACGAGTTCTATTGGCAGTTTTAATCTTGTTTGTTATCAAGTAAAAATACTAAATCAATTCTTCATTTGCCTTGGTGTTGTTGCGAATCCGAGCATCGCAAGTTCGGATTCGATAGTGTTCGAGTAGATACCGAAACCTTCGCTCCACTTCGCTGCACCCGAAGAAGGTCGGTGAACCCTCTTCCTTTATTTATTTTTTAGTATTTGTGTTTTAATATAGATGTTGTTGGTTGTTTGGTTTAGTTGAGCTTAGCCTTAGTTAATGTATCATAGCATCAATTAATCATCTATTTAGTTTAAAATCATATACGTTAGATTTGTTCATTTGTTGACTTGTTTTACGGGCTTAAATCTAGTTAGTGGCTGTTAGATATGGGTTGAGTGAGTTTATCAGGTCATTAGCATGCCTATAGGGTGGTTAGTTTGAAAACTAACTAATCAGTGCGGGTCTGTGAAATTTACATTTATTCGTATGTGTTTTGCCCAAACTGTCTTGCATCTGTCAGGATAGCTCCTAAGTATGAGAAAATGCCTCTGAATGCCTCAATGGCCACTCTTTGTTCGATTTAAGTTTGTTTCATTCATTATTGTCATCTAAAAGGAATATTCATGAAATTTGTAGTATTAAATTAAGTTTAAATCACCTACTTTACACAAAATAATATGAATAATTTGTAAGTATCCCAGATTTGTTGGCTTTTAATATAATTGAGTTACTCAAGAATGTTTAAAAGGTTGAATCTTAGTCACATGATTTTGAACAGTAATGAAGGATGGAACTACTTATTTATCGTATTGTAAGTAAGCTTAAGGTTTGAAGCATGTATGTTCGGGTAATATTTTAATCCATTTGTGTGTTCATGTGTGAATAGATGATCATTGTAGCTTCAGATCAATTTCTTCCTATCATTTCATTTTTTTTTGAAAGCTCTGATATGTGTGTACAAAGCTTAAACTAAACTGAAGCGAATGCATCTCTTATATGTTTGTGTTGACTAAAGGGTGAACAACTCATTTCAAGCATGGTCCATGTCTAAGCATGTGATTGTTGTATTTAAAGAAATGTGGCTAAGGAATCATCATACTATACTAAGGTTTACCTGATCTGTATGGGACTAGTGAGTGGTTGTCTGGCATTTGATAGCTTAAGTCATGTTGGCTGCTTGGATATTGAATTAATGGTTAGTCTAGATTATGTTTATATGCGTTGGTAGTTGTTTAACTATTGTCCATTAGTCACTAGTTTAGACATACTTATCCATGTTTCAATCCTATTTTAGACATGTGTATCTGTGTTGTTTTCCTATCCCAATTTTTCTAGTTAGCTTATGTTAATGCTCCCAGTGTTTAGGTCTGTTTATCTTTGGCTTAATTTTATTTGGGTAAGCTTATTTGCATACTACCTAGTTGGTTCATGGCCAGTGTTCTTGATAAAGTTTAGGCTAGCTTAAATTTGTTTTAGTCTTGTTGTATTTTCTAGTTTAATCTGAGTTTCTACTTCGTAATTGTTCTTGTCAAACTAATCGATCACTGAACTGATTTACTCCTTGACTGGAGCATTGTTTGGCTTTCTTTCCCTTTATTAGTTTGCTTCTCTTTGAATTGGCCTGAGAACGAGTAACAAAAAATGCTTTAAACAAATGTGATTCCCCAAGTATTTTGCTATCATCTCTTTTAAAGGTTTTAAAATGGTTTTGGAATTGAATGAAGAGTCTTAAAATAGCAGTGTTGATAATGAGTTGGAATAGATGTTGAGACTCACTAAAATGATAGTAGCATGTTGAAATGATCGTTCTCTGCTATGAATAAACCTATCTTTATTCATTAATGTCATTTAAGAGCATTATGTGGATCAGTTGAGTGTATATCTCTATGTATTATTTGTGTAAACTTGAAGAAATTGTGATATTGTCATATTCCATTGAACAACCATGCTTTGCTCAGTCTTTAAATAGTCATGCAAAAATAAGAAAGGGTTTTTCTTTACATGTTCTAGAGGGTTTGATGTTTGGTTTGCCTGTGTCCATGTTCAAAGTGCCCTGCTTGTCATTTGTAACATTGCATATCTGCTTGCCTCTATGAGTGTTTAATTTGTAATATTGGTTTGAACCTGTATGAATAATGGGGCTGCTGTTTCTGGTTAATATGCTAGAATGAGAATGCTAAATATGCATGACTAAATGCCACGTCTAATGTCTGCTGTCACACCCCTTTTTAACCCGGAGGTTAAAATAGAAGTAGAAGTATGACGTATTGGAGATTCCTGTTTTTTGTTGTTTTTAAGGAGTCGCCACCTAATTATTTATGGTGAATTAGGACACCTGAAGTTTATTTAAAGTTATATTTAAAGTTAACTCTGTTTAAGGTCTGCGAAACTTAAGATTCTAGGTAAGGGTTCAATTAGTCTAAAGAGAAGGTATTAGGCACTCTTTAAGACCCATTAACAATGGTTGACCGACCGGACTTATAATTAATTAGGCTAAGTGTAAATACAGTATTGTATGAAAAGAAAGTAGTTTTGTAAGTATGACTAAAGTTATAGATAGATATATAAGAATGTTATTTAAAATAGAACTTATAGAAAAATAATAATTTGTATAAAAGAGTACTTTTAATGCTATTTTTTGAAATACGATTTATAAATGTTGTTAAGATTTTTAAACGAAAGTGTAATAGTGTTGTTTAAAATAATACTTGTAGAAAACATAATAGTTTGCGTAAAAGGAAGGTTCTAAAGGTTAAATGAGATTTAAAGATATTGCTAAGACCTTAAATGAAAAAATAATAATATTATTCAAAAATAAGATTTGTAGAAAATAAGATAGTTTACGTATGACTAATAGCCTTTTAAAGGATAATTTATCAAATGTGATCTTTAGATAAAAATGATGTTATATGAATATGGTGGTGTAGAAATGCCTAGACTTATGTTCTTAAATATGATGAAAAGTCCATAAGTTTCTTTCTATTTTTTTTCACTCTTTATTTAACCAATTTCGACTAAAAATATGTATAATTGAATAAATCTTGAAGATGTTTATAAAATATAATTGGATTCCTATTTAACGACGTTTTGAAATTCATGAGATAGTAAGAATGGAAGATGATTCATTTAACTCAAAAATATATAGTCATATTATTTGAAAATCAATTACTTGAATAGACGTTATAGATACTATAAATAGTTTAGAAAATACGAGGGAATGTAATTTTGTGGATTTAACTACCCATTACTAAACTAAAACCCTCAACATCACTAAGGCTTATCTAAATTAACAAACAAAAATGTTAGTCATATAATACATATCAAATGCACACAAAAAAAAAAAAAAAATAGAGGAATAAGTATGATGTAAATGGGCTCAGCCCAGTTTAGACTGCTGTAATCTGCTCACGCTATTGGGCTTTGGCCCAAAATTCGTTTCTTTCTTTTCTGTATATATGCTGCCATATATTCTGCCATTTGGGTCTCGGCCCAGAATTTTATTTTTTGACGCGGGTGGGCTGACTCGAGAGGAGGATTTTGTTGGGCTTTTAGCCCAACATCAAATGCTGGAGAGGTGTTCGTCGGACTCGTGCAGGGATTTCACATGCAAAGACAGAGAGAGAAAAGGAATTAATAAATGAGCCCAACTATAATCAATACTACTCCAATCTAAATTCAGTGTATCATATTTCAGTCAGTATTTTCGTTAATCTTAGAAAGGCTATTTCCCCACAAATGTCAAATGAAGGTACAAAATTTAAATACCTACACGAAAACAGTGCTATTATGCAATATGCGCAAATTGCCCATAAATATACTGCTGCATATGTCTATTAACTCATTACACGTGGATTAATTATTCTTCACCCTTTATAGAGCATAATTTTCCCTAAAATCCTATTGGCATAAATTGGTAATCACCTAACCTATATCGATTAAGGGGAGGCTAATCTACATTCAGCAACATAGCACGTCAACTACCACAAAACTATGGATACAGATTATATACAACCCTGAATCAGCCGAGAATCAGCTCTCCTAAGCTTCAAGACTACGTCTTTAAGATGAATAAAATTCTAAAGCCAAATATTTAACTCTTCAGTTAAACTCATCTCCCAACCAAGCAGAGCGCATCCGGAATTTGTAGGCAAATAAAAATTTTACAAGACATAATAAAAATGTCGTAGCATGCAGTTATTAATATCAAACAAACCAGAAGTGTGCTAGCCATTTTTTAGACAAACATAGAAACCAATTAGCAAACTGGAAGGGATGATGCTTATCAGGAAAGGTTCTACACTAAATCTTCCACCAGCTCTTCAAAACAGCATGAGAATGAAACTATTTCATTTGTGCTAAAATCTTACTCGTTGTTTAAATCATTTTTGTCAATATAATGGAGAGTTTTCCAATTCAAAATAGACTTTCAGGCAGTTACCACTTGATTGAATAAGTCCATTGAACTTTCCACAGAATTGAGTTATAACAGCAATGAAAACTTTAAGTAGGACCGCTGACTGCTGTCATATGAGGACGCACAGAGATTGATATCAGAAATTATAAACATGCGAGACACCACTGCTACTATCATAGATGGAATGCACTTATTCCCAAATGAATTATGGACTATCTTAATAGATTAAGAGTGACTCTGATCAACACATAAGAACGACCTAAACACTTCTAAACGATCACTGAATGCATCACAGACCCCAAGACTTCAGATTAACCAAAGAAAACAAGGTAGGGAATGTTCATTAAAGGACAAAAATCTCTTTACTCAGTGTTAGACAAATCCCAGGCAGTTTTTTTCATGTCAAACTGGATGAAGACAAGTTTAAAAGGTTATGTTGCAGTCTTAAAACGGTATTTCGAGTTGGTGAGAATCCATGGTCCGAGAATAACAACAAAGATCACATGCATACAGGAAGAAGGAATAACAATAGGGATCACATGCATACAATAAGTTTTATGTGTTCAAATTATATAATGGCAGCACTCAGATGGAAAGGAAGAACAAAGGAAACATCGCGTAAATAACAGCATCCCAAACAGAGCTCACTGGAGAACTGGGGAACTGGAGACATACAGGAATAAACAAAATGGGCAGAAGGCTCCATACCAACAGGCAATTAGAGGGAAACAAGCATAGATCCAAAATCGTATCCAAACAATCAAAGCAACGAGTAAAAAACAGAGCAGTTTCAGCTTCCAAGATAAGTGATTCATGCATACACCTGATATACTCTCATACATATATCCTAATATATACATGATGTTTCCTATTCATGTGGTAAGCAACTGCCAGTTTTCATAGCCTACGATAATCCTCAAATCAGTAGTTCAGTTTAAATATTTACAGAAACCAACAGCGACAGAAAACAGTAAAGGATGAAGATTTGGGATTCTAAATGACGAACGAAAGAACTTGGCTAATCAAGGATTTAACTGATATTCAATTTATATTTGATGAACCTAAAACAACATATTTTATTTTGTTCTAAGGAATCACTCAACAGATTTTAAACTTCTAAGTTCATAGAAGGAGCCAACATTCGAGAGATATCAATTGATTTTGAAAATATATTAAACCGAACATGTATTTAATGATTTGTAAAACAAGGATAGCTTGAAGCAGACACACCAAATTCCATGCACACAGTTCTGAAATTTGGCTTTAACACATTCATGTAATCAGTTGAACTTCATCAATCTAGTAGCCATACAATAGGTCTCTTATGGGACATCATGTTGATCCAAGCTACTTTCATCTCACAGCCTTTTAGAACATATGTGATCTTAACACTAATCTAAAACATGCTTGTATTGTAAACTGTGATTGATATGTTGATAGAACATTCACAACACATCCATGGGCAACCAAACAGCAGATGTAACTAACCACTATGTAGACATGGACAAACATAGAGAAAAGTAATCACCAATTGTTCTAAGTATGAATATGTATCAGACCACACACATATTTGAGAAACCCAGAACTAAACCCAAAGGGGTCAAGATACCTAGACAGATTACCAAAATTATGCCTTAGACAAATATAAGCAATGCTTCAGGGGATACACATCAGTTCATGTGTTACTCATGGTGTCAACATACAAAGTCATATGAGGTAAACAACCGAGATCAAGTCATACACAAGAGGTTTAAAGCTGGCAGTATAACAACAATATTCAGACCCAATGAACACAACCCTTGATTACCATAAATCAGAATATCAACACATAAACATCATTTAACTAACATAGCCAGCAAATAACTTAGCAAACATCGTCGACTAACCAAATTACCACTTTAACTAATTACTCAGTTCAAACCAAATCAAATCAACTTGATAAATATAACTAAACACATTAAGCTTAAACTGATACTGAACTTAGCAATGCATAACTAGAAATCCAATAGAACAATAAACAGATAGGAAATTTACCTCTTGTGGTCGCAGTGAAATGGGTGTCGATGTCTCGAATCTACACTCGAACGCGACGAACTCGAAATCGATTAAAGAAACTAAAGTTTTCAACCAACAGATAGAGTAATCGTTGGTTGCTTTCTTGGAATCTCTCTATATTTGATGATTAAACTTGAGTTTTGTAGGGAATTTTTTGTGGTTCCACAAAAAATAAAAAAAATTGTTGATTCGGGTTTCTTGCTAATCAAATCCTCTCTCTTCTAAACAATCTCCTGCTCAAAATGTCTCAAGACCCGTCTTATTTATAGGGTTTTGTGTGTGTTAAAGTGAAGAGAGGAGCGTGGGGGAGAGACAATCGGCGTGGGGAACAAGAGGACAGAAGCGACAGAGGCGTGGGTGAGCAGAGGAGTGTGGAGGTGTCAGAGAGGAGTGTGGGATGGCAGAGTCGAAGTGGGGGACAGGGGAACGTGGGAGGAGAGTGAAGGTGTGAGGAGCGTGGAAGAAGAAGAGAGGGAAAGAAGGCGGCGGCGAAAGGGTTGAGAAGGGAAAGGGAGGAAAGAGGCGGAGAAAGAGAGTGAGAAGGAGACGAAGGGGGAGCGAGAGGAGGAGGCGGAAAAGGGTGAGGGGCGGCGGCGAAGATGAAGAAAGAAAAGGGAGAAAGAGATGAGGGGCGACGGAGATGGGAAAAAGAAAGAGGAGGCAGGCGTGAGGGTTTAGGTTTAGGAAATTAAGAATGGGTCGGGTCTGATAATTCTTGGGCTGGTCCGTTTTGGGCCGGCCTATTAATTTAAATATGGGCTGATATAAATGTGGGTTGGGTATTAAAATGTAGGTTATTTATTTGGATAGGGAATAATATTGTATTGGTATTTCGGGTCATTAATTGGCTGAAAATTGTTGGTCCTTCCTCCGCTATTTTAATTATCTTCGGGCTTCTAATTTAGTGACTAGTACAATATCTATTCTGTGAAGATAAATAGTAATTAGCGTATAGAATGTAAGGATTTTACCAAGTGTTGTCTTGTAATTAATTTGACGAATCCGAACCCGAAAACGAGACGATGACTAACCGTTTAGAATTTATGATAAAGTAATGCTCGTAAAAAAAAGTAGCGAAAATAATAGCAGTGAAAATAAAGTATTTAGTTCGTCAGTAAATTTAGAAGCCTGAGTAAATAAAATAAAAGAGGGACAAAATTGGGTGTCAACAGATGCCCCTCTTCGACCGGAGATGATGTAAGAGTCTTCGGGCGAAGAAGTTGACGTAGTAGCCAATTTTGTTCTGACCAACAAATATGAATTTATAAGAAAGTGCAGATTAGGAAAATTGATGGAAAAGAATATGGTATGGAAAGAATTATGGTTGAACCTGCTGAGAGAATGTTATTTATGGATTTATAACTTCGCAAGGGTTGTAGACAGGGGACGAAAGCGTTCAAGAATGGAACATATGCCTATAGCCTCCTAATTATAAATGTGGCGCGCAACACACCTTTGAGTAGGACTCTACTAGGCACGATGTAAATTCTCCAAAAAATGCTCCAGAGTTGAGTTATGGAGACGGTATCACGTTTTTGTGGACATAGGCGGAATTGAGTTCGAGAGTAGATCCGTGACCTTTGCTTGTGAGTTTGGTATTCCTCTTCAGCAAATTTGCCCCAGTTCACTGCGTAAGATAAAGTTCCACGTTGTATTGCGTCCCTGCAGGTTGTATTTTCTGCCAAAACTGAAATTCATGTCAAAATTAGTAACAAAGTTGAAATTATAAAGAATGTAAAATGATAGTAAATATGAGTGTGGAAATAAAAATGAAGCCGTGTGGCCCATGTTGTCTCTGGTTGTCTTCAGGGACTTGAATTAATGCGTGATGCGTATGCTGAGGATGTGATAAGGTCTCTAGTCGCGGTTGAAGATGATAGTGATAGAGCCTCCGGCTGTCTTCCGGGACTCGATGATCTGCAAAATTTAAGGTAAACTCGTTAAAGTAGGTAAAGTAGATGATGAAATAAAGAAATGAAGTAAGGAGTAAAGTAAGTGTATAGCCGTTTGGCTTATGCAGGTGAGGCCGTGTAGCCATGCGATATCTCCGGTTGTCTTCGGGGACTTGATGTTGTGTCTCCGGTTGTCTTCGGGGACTTGATGATGTGTCTCCGGTTGTCTTCGGGGACTTGATGCTGTGTCTCCGGTTGTCTTCGGGGACTTGATGTTGTGTCTCCGGTTGTCTTCGGGGACTTGATGCTGTGTCTCCGGTTGTCTTCGGGGACTTGATGCTGTGTCTCCGGTTGTCTTCGGGGACTTGATGCTGTGTCTCCGGTTGTCTTCGGGGACTTGATGATATTCCTGTAAAGTTCAAGGTAAAATCGTTAGAGTTGATGATGTGTAGCCGTCTAGCTTATGCATATGAGGCAGTATAGCCAAGTGATGCCCGGTTGTCTTCGGGACTTGATGATCTGTCTCCGGTTGTCTTCAGAGATTTGATGATGCGTCTCCGGTTGTCTTCAGAGTTTTGATGATGCGTCTCCGGTTGTCTTCGGAGTTTTGATGATGCGTCTCCGGTTGTCTTCGGGGACTTGATGATATATCTCCGGTTGTCTTCAGAGATTTGATGATGTGTCTCCGGTTGTCTTCGGGGACTTGATGCTGTGCCTCCGGTTGTCTTCGGGGACTTGATGATGTGTCTCCGGTTGTCTTCGGGGACTTGATGATGTGTCTCCGGTTGTCTTCGGGGACTTGACAATAATTCCTGCAAAGTTCAGAGTAAAATGGTTAAAGCTAGTAAAGTATATGACAAAATGATTGGTAAAGTATGGAGCAAAGCGGTAGAATGACCGTTTGGCTTATGATGTTGATGGCATCGTGACAGGCTGAACTAATGACGTAGGATCCTGATTTGATTCGCCTTCAACTTCGTCAACCTACAAGACAGGTATATAAAGTTATTGTGATAAAAATAAAAATTAAAGATAGAGTTAGAAATAAAGCCGTTTGGCTTTTTAGGCGAGGCCATATTGAGCCAGATGATGCTTTTCTGCCATGATTGATAGACTTGACTGTTGATCTCGCGTCTTAAGTTCCTGCACTCAAAGAAAAATTCTTAGTTTGGGAGGGGGAAGTTGATTCGTGTTGACTCGAAGCTTGACGTGGTTGGCGCTCCATTCGTCTTGTTTGTTTGGATCTTGTGATCTCCGTTCAAACCTCGGTAGGTGAACAGTAGTGAAACAATTGCAAGAAAGTATTTGATTTGAAAGGTAGGTATGTAGGTGTATGTATAAGGAAATGTGACTATATGTATATAAGTTGTGAAATATATATATATGTAAATGTATGTATCTAAGGAAAGATATATATGTATGTAATGAAAGATATATGTGTAAATATATGTATGTAAGTTGTAAAATATTTCTGCCAACTTCAGATTGTGACACTTCCAAAGTAATCGATCTATAATATCTCCGGTCTAGTAGCCTTAATCTTGTCGATGCACAACTGTTCTTTTGTCTATATCCTTTCAAAATATGCCCCAGTTTTGATTCTGAAGGGCGTACTAAATTTATGTTGCGGTGTGACCGAACCTTATATAGGTTGCCTACGTATCCGCCAAGGAATCAGGTCAGAACGTAGTTCGTGAAACATAAAATGGTCTGAAGTTTTCTAATAAAGGGACCGAACCCGATGTGGATTGCCTACGTATCCCACCGAGGGAATCAGGTCAGCGTAGTTCTGTTATATAAATGGTAAAAGATTTGTTGGATTTTATCTAGGTGTGACGGATCTATATGTTGATAGTGTACGAATCCCGCCGAGGGAATCAGGCCCTGTGTGGTTTTCTTTGATTTTTCTGTTATAGCGTAACCGAACCTTATGTGGGCTGCCTACGTATCCCCCATGGGAATCAGGTCAGCGTAGTTTATACGGATAAGATATTTTTTGGTTTTTGGTTTTTTTTTTTTTTTTTTTTTTGTTGTAAAGCAACCGAACCCTTTGTGGGCTGCCTACGTATCCCACCAAAGGAATCAGGTCAGCGTAGTTCGTACGCATAAGACATTTTGGATTTTTTTTTTTTTTTTTTTTTTGTTATAAAGCGACCGAACCCTATATAGGCTGCCTACGTATCTCACCATGAGAATCAGGTCAGAACGTAGTTCGTACGGTTGTTAAAGGAAAGGTTGTAAACTAGGTTGTCTTACCTAATGTTGCCCTTTGATCTTTTCTTGTGTTGCTAGCTTTCAGGCTTATGTTATTACCTATCGGTTATCTCAATTTTTAGTGGATTCTTGTTTTGTCCTCTAGTTTCTTTGTTACTCTCTCGGGATTTGTCTATTCGTTCATTTCATGTCACAATCGTAGAGTTGGCAGATTTGATAATTATAGTAGAAAATAACAATAATAGATGATTAAGGAAAATTAGAAATGCATTCATAGTTTTCACGATTAAGCTTCAAAAAGATAAAGTAAAGCAAACAAAAGTTTTGAGCATGATTCAAGCCTTTAAAAAATAAAAGTTCACTACATGTTCAGTCTACCAAGACTCCTGGCGAATCAGGGACGGAGTACAAGTCCAGTTCTTCAGAGTCTCTCCTGGTTCTGCACCCTGGATGGTTGGTGTCTCAGTAGTTGTTGCAGTAATCTTCACTGGCACTCGTTTTCGGATCATCCCCACAGGCGCAACGAACGTTGATGACATGCTTCTCTCCATCCTTTCCAATTGGCACAATGGCCTCCTTCCGATTCTTAACTTTTCGATAATTATCATATTCACGTTGACGTTTTCGTAAGTAGGCAAAGGGATGGGGATCCATATCGGGTCGAGCTCTAGTGAGCTGGATCGCTCCTTCCTTAATCAAGGTTTCGATTTTGTTTTTGAGGCCATAGCAATCCTCAGTGGCATGCCCAGGAACTCCAGAATGATATGCACAATGCTTGGAACTATCAAACCATTTGGGAATAGGATTGAGAATTTTTCCTTCAATAGGTTGTACCACGCCTGCCGCTTTCAGTCTTTCAAATAGTTGAGCCAAAGGTTCAGCGAATCGAGTGTAATTGCGGGTGTTTTTTAGAACAGGGTTTGGACGGACTTTACGTGTGGTATGTGGTCGATTTTGGTAAGTGGGAGCTTGGACAAGTGGGTTTTGATAGTGAGGTGCTAGAGGTTGGCGGTGATTTGCTTGAGTATTGTAGACAAGGTAGGGGAATAGCGGAGCTTGGTAGGGTTCAACATGGTAGTAAGGGTAGAAAGGCTGTTGTGGATGGTCAAAGTATGTAATGACTTGGTTTGATGGGTTTAGAGGAGTAATTATAGGTGGTGGATTAGCGTTGGTGGGTAAAGGAATGTGAGGAGTATTACCTAGTGATTGATTTGGTGGGTTGACGAGTGGTGGATCAGGAGCGGCATAGGTAGTGTAGGTTAGAGGTAAGTTGTTGTTGGTAGGTACAGTGTTTTGCGGAGGAAAATGTTCAAGGACTGGAGATTCAAGTGATGGAAAACGAGGCGGGTTTGGTGCGACGTCCCTAGGTTCAGGAGGTGGACTTTGGAGTGTAACAGATGAGTTGGTCATGTTCCTAACCCGATTCAATTCTCTACGTAGATCCTCAATTTCTTGAGTTAGGCGGGCGATATGTTCATCCCGTTGGATAGTAGTGCTACGTTCAGAAGTCTCAGGGGGATCATTAGAAACCATGATGTTTTCCGGACCAGTTGAAATAGATGCGGCTGGATCGGACGTAATATTTGCCTTTCCTTGAACAATCCAGCTGCGTTGTGGTAACGATGATGTCTTTGACCTAGTGATGTAAGGATGGTCGGCCATTGAGTGTCGACACGAATCAACTCTCTCTCTTGTGATTAAATGAAAAGAAACATAAAGTGTAAACGATGTTAGTCTCACGAACATATCTAGGTAAAGTCATGATCACGTAAAGTCTAGTAAGACATGTAGCAAATAATTCATCAAATAGAGTCAAACAAGTTGTCAAACAGATGTAAACGATTATATCAAAAAATAATAACGCTTCCTAATATGCATTTGACCTCTTTGTGCCAGAGGTAGGCCTAACGTTTGTTTGAAGGGTAAAGTGTGCCATAATATGTCATCCCGTTGCTTTGATTAATTAAACAAATTCTATTTCCCAAAATAAAGTACAAGATAATGTAATATTTATTACATGTCAAATGAAGACAACATAAAGTGTTTCCTAATCTAAATAAAGTAAATAAAATTTCTATGTCTAACTTCTAGCTCCATTTGTGATACCCTTGATCTTCGTCATTTGTTATATTCTGATGCATACCTGTCATAGAAATGTTAGTCACCCCCTCCTTTCTAAAGTTTAATTAATTAGAGCAAATAGTCAATATTTAGGCACAGTTATCCTTCAAACATGCATATAAAGTATGATTGGTGTCACTTGGGGTCGTGAACCCGCTTGGACGTTTTGGGTAAAGTCATCTAATGAATTTAATACACCAAGGGTATTAAACCTCCTAGGTCATTAAATGTATGCTCTTAATAAAGGGTGTTGATTTAGCTCTATCTTAGGCTGACTAAGAGTTGGCTTCCTATGACACAAGGTTCCCCCAAGCGGACAACTTGGGAGTGGAAAGTCCGTGGCCGTCGACTGCACCGCTGATCGACTAAATCCACAAGATCGATCCAACTAAAAGGTAATTTAATAGTGAACGGGCGCGAACCGCGAAGCCGTTTTGAGTGTGTGAATATGTGTGAGTTTTCCAGGAGTGGAAGAAATATGAACGGAATGACAGTTTATCAAAACAGTAACACATAAACAGTTTATATCAAGCAAACAATTAATAGCATGTAAAAACAGTTAACAAATGATAAAGTAATTTGAAATAAGCACACAAAGCCTATTTAAACTAAGTCCGTTATGGTTAGAACCTAAGTTCGATCCCCAGCAGAGTCGCCAAGCTGTCACACCCCTTTTTAACCCGGAGGTTAAAATAGAAGTAGAAGTATGACGTATTGGAGATTCCTGTTTTTTGTTGTTTTTAAGGAGTCGCCACCTAATTATTTATGGTGAATTAGGACACCTGAAGTTTATTTAAAGTTATATTTAAAGTTAACTCTGTTTAAGGTCTGCGAAACTTAAGATTCTAGGTAAGGGTTCAATTAGTCTAAAGAGAAGGTATTAGGCACTCTTTAAGACCCATTAACAATGGTTGACCGACCGGACTTATAATTAATTAGGCTAAGTGTAAATACAGTATTGTATGAAAAGAAAGTAGTTTTGTAAGTATGACTAAAGTTATAGATAGATATATAAGAATGTTATTTAAAATAGAACTTATAGAAAAATAATAATTTGTATAAAAGAGTACTTTTAATGCTATTTTTTGAAATACGATTTATAAATGTTGTTAAGATTTTTAAACGAAAGTGTAATAGTGTTGTTTAAAATAATACTTGTAGAAAACATAATAGTTTGCGTAAAAGGAAGGTTCTAAAGGTTAAATGAGATTTAAAGATATTGCTAAGACCTTAAATGAAAAAATAATAATATTATTCAAAAATAAGATTTGTAGAAAATAAGATAGTTTACGTATGACTAATAGCCTTTTAAAGGATAATTTATCAAATGTGATCTTTAGATAAAAATGATGTTATATGAATATGGTGGTGTAGAAATGCCTAGACTTATGTTCTTAAATATGATGAAAAGTCCATAAGTTTCTTTCTATTTTTTTTCACTCTTTATTTAACCAATTTCGACTAAAAATATGTATAATTGAATAAATCTTGAAGATGTTTATAAAATATAATTGGATTCCTATTTAACGACGTTTTGAAATTCATGAGATAGTAAGAATGGAAGATGATTCATTTAACTCAAAAATATATAGTCATATTATTTGAAAATCAATTACTTGAATAGACGTTATAGATACTATAAATAGTTTAGAAAATACGAGGGAATGTAATTTTGTGGATTTAACTACCCATTACTAAACTAAAACCCTCAACATCACTAAGGCTTATCTAAATTAACAAACAAAAATGTTAGTCATATAATACATATCAAATGCACACAAAAAAAAAAAAAAAAATAGAGGAATAAGTATGATGTAAATGGGCTCAGCCCAGTTTAGACTGCTGTAATCTGCTCACGCTATTGGGCTTTGGCCCAAAATTCGTTTCTTTCTTTTCTGTATATATGCTGCCATATATTCTGCCATTTGGGTCTCGGCCCAGAATTTTATTTTTTGACGCGGGTGGGCTGACTCGAGAGGAGGATTTTGTTGGGCTTTTAGCCCAACATCAAATGCTGGAGAGGTGTTCGTCGGACTCGTGCAGGGATTTCACATGCAAAGACAGAGAGAGAAAAGGAATTAATAAATGAGCCCAACTATAATCAATACTACTCCAATCTAAATTCAGTGTATCATATTTCAGTCAGTATTTTCGTTAATCTTAGAAAGGCTATTTCCCCACAAATGTCAAATGAAGGTACAAAATTTAAATACCTACACGAAAACAGTGCTATTATGCAATATGCGCAAATTGCCCATAAATATACTGCTGCATATGTCTATTAACTCATTACACGTGGATTAATTATTCTTCACCCTTTATAGAGCATAATTTTCCCTAAAATCCTATTGGCATAAATTGGTAATCACCTAACCTATATCGATTAAGGGGAGGCTAATCTACATTCAGCAACATAGCACGTCAACTACCACAAAACTATGGATACAGATTATATACAACCCTGAATCAGCCGAGAATCAGCTCTCCTAAGCTTCAAGACTACGTCTTTAAGATGAATAAAATTCTAAAGCCAAATATTTAACTCTTCAGTTAAACTCATCTCCCAACCAAGCAGAGCGCATCCGGAATTTGTAGGCAAATAAAAATTTTACAAGACATAATAAAAATGTCGTAGCATGCAGTTATTAATATCAAACAAACCAGAAGTGTGCTAGCCATTTTTTAGACAAACATAGAAACCAATTAGCAAACTGGAAGGGATGATGCTTATCAGGAAAGGTTCTACACTAAATCTTCCACCAGCTCTTCAAAACAGCATGAGAATGAAACTATTTCATTTGTGCTAAAATCTTACTCGTTGTTTAAATCATTTTTGTCAATATAATGGAGAGTTTTCCAATTCAAAATAGACTTTCAGGCAGTTACCACTTGATTGAATAAGTCCATTGAACTTTCCACAGAATTGAGTTATAACAGCAATGAAAACTTTAAGTAGGACCGCTGACTGCTGTCATATGAGGACGCACAGAGATTGATATCAGAAATTATAAACATGCGAGACACCACTGCTACTATCATAGATGGAATGCACTTATTCCCAAATGAATTATGGACTATCTTAATAGATTAAGAGTGACTCTGATCAACACATAAGAACGACCTAAACACTTCTAAACGATCACTGAATGCATCACAGACCCCAAGACTTCAGATTAACCAAAGAAAACAAGGTAGGGAATGTTCATTAAAGGACAAAAATCTCTTTACTCAGTGTTAGACAAATCCCAGGCAGTTTTTTTCATGTCAAACTGGATGAAGACAAGTTTAAAAGGTTATGTTGCAGTCTTAAAACGGTATTTCGAGTTGGTGAGAATCCATGGTCCGAGAATAACAACAAAGATCACATGCATACAGGAAGAAGGAATAACAATAGGGATCACATGCATACAATAAGTTTTATGTGTTCAAATTATATAATGGCAGCACTCAGATGGAAAGGAAGAACAAAGGAAACATCGCGTAAATAACAGCATCCCAAACAGAGCTCACTGGAGAACTGGGGAACTGGAGACATACAGGAATAAACAAAATGGGCAGAAGGCTCCATACCAACAGGCAATTAGAGGGAAACAAGCATAGATCCAAAATCGTATCCAAACAATCAAAGCAACGAGTAAAAAACAGAGCAGTTTCAGCTTCCAAGATAAGTGATTCATGCATACACCTGATATACTCTCATACATATATCCTAATATATACATGATGTTTCCTATTCATGTGGTAAGCAACTGCCAGTTTTCATAGCCTACGATAATCCTCAAATCAGTAGTTCAGTTTAAATATTTACAGAAACCAACAGCGACAGAAAACAGTAAAGGATGAAGATTTGGGATTCTAAATGACGAACGAAAGAACTTGGCTAATCAAGGATTTAACTGATATTCAATTTATATTTGATGAACCTAAAACAACATATTTTATTTTGTTCTAAGGAATCACTCAACAGATTTTAAACTTCTAAGTTCATAGAAGGAGCCAACATTCGAGAGATATCAATTGATTTTGAAAATATATTAAACCGAACATGTATTTAATGATTTGTAAAACAAGGATAGCTTGAAGCAGACACACCAAATTCCATGCACACAGTTCTGAAATTTGGCTTTAACACATTCATGTAATCAGTTGAACTTCATCAATCTAGTAGCCATACAATAGGTCTCTTATGGGACATCATGTTGATCCAAGCTACTTTCATCTCACAGCCTTTTAGAACATATGTGATCTTAACACTAATCTAAAACATGCTTGTATTGTAAACTGTGATTGATATGTTGATAGAACATTCACAACACATCCATGGGCAACCAAACAGCAGATGTAACTAACCACTATGTAGACATGGACAAACATAGAGAAAAGTAATCACCAATTGTTCTAAGTATGAATATGTATCAGACCACACACATATTTGAGAAACCCAGAACTAAACCCAAAGGGGTCAAGATACCTAGACAGATTACCAAAATTATGCCTTAGACAAATATAAGCAATGCTTCAGGGGATACACATCAGTTCATGTGTTACTCATGGTGTCAACATACAAAGTCATATGAGGTAAACAACCGAGATCAAGTCATACACAAGAGGTTTAAAGCTGGCAGTATAACAACAATATTCAGACCCAATGAACACAACCCTTGATTACCATAAATCAGAATATCAACACATAAACATCATTTAACTAACATAGCCAGCAAATAACTTAGCAAACATCGTCGACTAACCAAATTACCACTTTAACTAATTACTCAGTTCAAACCAAATCAAATCAACTTGATAAATATAACTAAACACATTAAGCTTAAACTGATACTGAACTTAGCAATGCATAACTAGAAATCCAATAGAACAATAAACAGATAGGAAATTTACCTCTTGTGGTCGCAGTGAAATGGGTGTCGATGTCTCGAATCTACACTCGAACGCGACGAACTCGAAATCGATTAAAGAAACTAAAGTTTTCAACCAACAGATAGAGTAATCGTTGGCTGCTTTCTTGGAATCTCTCTATATTTGATGATTAAACTTGAGTTTTGTAGGGAATTTTTTGTGGTTCCACAAAAAATAAAAAAAATCGTTGATTCGGGTTTCTTGCTAATCAAATCCTCTCTCTTCTAAACAATCTCCTGCTCAAAATGTCTCAAGACCCGTCTTATTTATAGGGTTTTGTGTGTGTTAAAGTGAAGAGAGGAGCGTGGGGGAGAGACAATCGGCGTGGGGAACAAGAGGACAGAAGCGACAGAGGCGTGGGTGAGCAGAGGAGTGTGGAGGTGTCAGAGAGGAGTGTGGGATGGCAGAGTCGAAGTGGGGGACAGGGGAACGTGGGAGGAGAGTGAAGGTGTGAGGAGCGTGGAAGAAGAAGAGAGGGAAAGAAGGCGGCGGCGAAAGGGTTGAGAAGGGAAAGGGAGGAAAGAGGCGGAGAAAGAGAGTGAGAAGGAGACGAAGGGGGAGCGAGAGGAGGAGGCGGAAAAGGGTGAGGGGCGGCGGCGAAGATGAAGAAAGAAAAGGGAGAAAGAGATGAGGGGCGACGGAGATGGGAAAAAGAAAGAGGAGGCAGGCGTGAGGGTTTAGGTTTAGGAAATTAAGAATGGGTCGGGTCTGATAATTCTTGGGCTGGTCCGTTTTGGGCCGGCCTATTAATTTAAATATGGGCTGATATAAATGTGGGTTGGGTATTAAAATGTAGGTTATTTATTTGGATAGGGAATAATATTGTATTGGTATTTCGGGTCATTAATTGGCTGAAAATTGTTGGTCCTTCCTCCGCTATTTTAATTATCTTCGGGCTTCTAATTTAGTGACTAGTACAATATCTATTCTGTGAAGATAAATAGTAATTAGCGTATAGAATGTAAGGATTTTACCAAGTGTTGTCTTGTAATTAATTTGACGAATCCGAACCCGAAAACGAGACGATGACTAACCGTTTAGAATTTATGATAAAGTAATGCTCGTAAAAAAAAGTAGCGAAAATAATAGTAGTGAAAATAAAGTATTTAGTTCGTCAGTAAATTTAGAAGCCTGAGTAAATAAAATAAAAGAGGGACAAAATTGGGTGTCAACATCTGCTTGTTATCCTCTACTGTGTCTATTAGTTGTAATACTACCTGCTACTGCCCTTTTTACGTGTCGGTTAAGCTGAGATTGGGATCGTTATATTTAGTTGTGATAGTAGCCTCCTTACTCTGTGTATAAGTCCTATACAATTCCTCTCCAATTGTCATTGTGTGAGTCATCCTATATCATCTTTCTGTGCCGAGACCTGCAATTTATTTTGTTTAAGTCATATATATGTGCCTGAGCTGCAACTGCTTTCTCCATAAATTACAATGTCTTACCTATGATGATGTATGCACAAAAGGCTTTGGTTCTGTATATTTGCATTTGACATGGATACCCTGTCTTGCATACCCCATTTCCTGGCTAGCCTGTTACTGTTTCTTAAGAACTTGCCATTTCAGGATCTGTTCTGTTGCTGGAAAATACTTGTTCTATCCATATTGGCATTACCTTTGAATTTATGAGATTATCCCATTTATCTAAATAGAACCTGCAGCCATGTAAAAGTGTTAGAATCTGAGCATTAACATTAATATATGGCTATATACCCTTATTTGGCTGGGTATTTTTTTTATTATTAATCCACATCTGAGCATAATCGCTAATAGAAAATTAGGAATTAGTTACAGTATAAAGGGAAGGTACACATAAGATATACCTGAATATACACAAATCTACTGATTTGTTTTGAGTTTAATTTTTACATGTTTAACCTCATTCGTTGATTATGTACTAATCCTTTTCTTTCGTTTCTTTGCATGACTATCACATACGAGTCCGAGGGACTCATTTTCTTCTACATTTGGTGTTGGGCTAAAAGCCCAACAGGACTCGTTTCTCCTGTTCCAGCCCTGTCCACGGCAAACATAGCAAAATATAAGTTCTGGGCCAAGGCCCAATAGACAATAACAGCAGCAGCCCAATCCGCAGCAATATATAAAGAAATTTGTTGGGCTAAGCCCAACAGCAAATAGGTCCAGCAGTCCTAAAATGGGCTGGCCCATTTGATCTCATTGGCCCTTTCCTTTTATTTTTGTGCACATTAATTTGTATTATGCAACTAACTTTTTTTTTTTTTTTAGTTTAGATAAATCCTGATGAATTAGTAGGTTTAGTTTAGGAATGAGTAGTTAGTTTAAGGAAAAGAACTAAAGAATATTTTGTAGACATCTTTTAAGGCTATCCAAATTATGCATACTTTTAGCCGAATGTAGTTAATAAAACATGATTTTGTTTATACTTCTAAAAATGCAAAGTCAATTAGTACCTCATCGTTTAGTTTGTTTCAAGTATTTATTAAAACACTGCACAAAACCGCGTTTTCTTCTATTTATATATTTTATGCAAATCTTATTTTAAATAGCATTATTATTTAAAGTCTTTGCAACAATTATAAGTTCATTTTAAATGGCATTTGAAATTTCCTTTTATACAAATTATTATATTTTATACAAATCTCATTCTAAATAGCATTTTTATTTAAAGCCTTAGCAACTTTTATAAGTTTTATTTTAAATGGCATTTAAAATCTTCTTTTATGCAAATTATTATAATTTCTCTAAATCCTATCTTGAGCAACATTCTTATATTTTTCTTACAAACCTTAGCAACATTTCTTAGCCCCTTTTCTTAAAATTTCAAGCATCTTATTTAGCATTAATTAATTAACCTAAGTTTGGCCGGATAACCGTAGTTAACGGATTCTAAAGGATGTCTAACCCTTTCCCTTTAGGATAATATAGAACCCTTACCTAGAATCACACTGATTAAGTAGATTATTAACAGAGGTTTAGTTTTAACTTTACCTTAGTTAACATCTAGGTGTCCTAATTCACCGTTAAATTAATTAGGTGGCGACTCCTTAAAACAAAATAAATAGGAATCACCAATATGTTGTACTCTAATTTAACCCGGTTAAAATGGGGTATGACACAGATCAACTGCTTTAATGTAATATAGATTAATCTAAATTCTTAGTATAGTCAGATTTCTCTGTAACAATCATCTTATATAACATTTCACTATAACAATCAATTAGTTTTCTTGGAACTGATTTTCATAATTATATTATATGTTCTCTATAACAATATTTCGCTATAGCAGCTAAAAAGTATTTGGACAAACGACGATGTTGTAAAGAGATTTAACTGTATATTCTCGAAGTTACTAATTGAAAGTAAATTCTCTCATTTTATGCAGCTATATTGGAGTGCCAGCTCAACACACAAAAATCCTGAATTTTTTCCAGAGCCAGCAAAGTTTGATCCTTCAAGATTTGAGGGTTCTGGTCCCACCCCTTATACATTTGTGCCATTTGGAGGAGGACCAAGGATGTGCCCTGGAAAAGAATATGCAAGACTTGAAATACTTGTTTTCATGCACCATTTAGTGAAAAGGTTCAAGTGGGAAAAAGTTATTGCTGATGAGAAAATTGTTGTTGATCCAATGCCTGTTCCTGCTAAGGGACTTCCTGTTAGACTCTACCCTCACAGAGCTTAGTCGATCAGAAGAAATTTTAATCGCACTGTGTGTTTAAATCAGATTGATTGATTAATCATGGTTAAGTGATAATTATGTATGTTTAAACGTATGTCATGCATTTATTGATTAAGTGCAGGACACCTTGTGAGGCGGGTAAGTTTTTACCGGTCAGCTATATATCAGTCTCAGCATAAAAGTTTATCTACATTCGGTTTTCACACCAAAGTAATTAATGCAATGCAAGACAAGTGTCTTTTGAATATACATATATACCAAAACTATAGTTGTATATGTATTTTCACTTTTAACTATAATCTCTAAGGTTAATTTGTTTAGTTTGGTGTAACTATTGGGTGTGAATAAACATTTATCAAATTTCAACCTTTATTAATGAAGCTTATATTCCAAGAAGGTTTTTTTTTTTTTTTGGGGAAGATGTATACAACTATCAAAACCATGGTTTTCAATGTAAGGTAGCCGTCTTATCCAATATTTGATTTGATATTCCTTTCTTTGAATATGAAAAAATAAAGAGTTTATTAAGTTATGTGCATTTTTTTAATCATTACATTAAGTCGATCGACAATAACAAATAATTAAAGGCTGATCTACCATTGAAGTTACGAATTTTACAGACGGTTGAATTTAGTAGTTTTGTTCTAGAACACGGATCTATGTTAAGCAACTTACTTAATAGGAATAAATAATCTATTATGAACTCAATTATTGTCATGTTTTAAAATCCAGAATCATAAATTTAAAATATTTTCATCCGCTCTGTTAAACTCAATAGTGATAACTTGAAGAATATAGTAATGTTTTATAACCAGTTAAATTGAAGTGACAATACAGAAAATGTTCATTATCAGAACATATAATTTAAATCGATTAATAAATAGATTAGCCAACCATGTTCTCTAGTTAGTATGCAAGTTCCAACTTGGACTTATAATTTCTTTCTCTCGAGTCCTGATCACGTTCTTGTCTTTGTTTATTATTTAGATAATAATTATTTAACAGATTTTTATTTCCTTTTTCAACCTGCAGTCTATATACTTTATAGAAATTACATAGGCTATTGAGATGTCTTTTCCTTGTACACCATTTAATAATATTGATGCTTTTGTCAACGCGTGGAAGCATTTCATTTTTCCATCACAATGGCATCTCCTTCTTTTTTAACCTGAATTTATATTTTGTGTACCAGTGCTTTGATTGTTAGAAAACTATAAATGGGTAATCTAACATCAAAAGTGTGAATTGATAGTGATGAGTGGTCCACAATATTAGCTTCTTGTTCAAAAAATTTAAACCTCTTTGGTGGTTTTGTAATTTGGGCCACTATATATTGCGATTCTGTACAACTCACTAAGTCAATGAGTCTTTGTTCATTCGTAATCATCTACTCCCCCGTCTAATATGGTTTTTTTAGCTTATTCACACTTCTTAAGAAATTGCTTACTCCTAAAAAATTAGGAGTATTTTGTATTAAATTACCCTTAATTAAATATCTAGAAAAAAGTCTACTTAATGATTCTTGATTATGTAAATTAGGATAATTTTTAAAAAATAAGATCAATTTCTTCTTGAAATTCTAAATTACTACTTATTTTGAAACAAAATGAACAACTTAGCTAAAACACCATTTATCTAGAAAGGGAGGAAGTAATACATAATTACCGGGGAAAAAAAAATTCATTTCATGTCTTTGGTTAAAGAAGGAGAAATCTCCGTCATCACCACATCCTTTGGTGGTGCGTGATATTATTCTTTTTTAGCCAAATTCAATGTATTTTTTCTCAAACAAGCAAAATATCACACCAGATTAGCACAGTCTAGTGCCTATTAAAAGGCAAAACATTCGAAAGTTAATCACAGAGACATTGCACCCATCTACCACATCCATCAGTGGTATATGATATTGTTCGCCTCGAGCCATATTCAATATATTTTTTCTCAAAAAGGCAAAAGTATCACACCAGATTAGTGTCGTGTAGTGCTATTATAGGCAAAAGCATTTCCTACTTGAAATATTTTTGTTTTCAAAATTCGAACTCGAGACTCCAATCAAAGACATAGAAATACATCCATTCACCGTATCAGTTGTGACATGTGATCGATATTGTTCATTTCGGGCCAAGTTTATATTTTTTCTTTAAAAAAATGCCACACCATTAAAAATATCCTTATGGAGTATTATGTACCTTTTTTTTTTTTTTTCTTATAAGCGGGATTGATGTTTCCGAAAAGACAATCAAAATTTCCAAAACGTTTTCCGCTGCCAGGGTTCGAACCTGGATGCCTATAATCAAGATGGGAATTGCCAGTGCTACAGCGGAATTTGTTGTTATATGTCTGCCAACATAATTTACTGTATGTTTTAGGAATGGAATCTCTCTCTACCTAAATATCACAAAAAGTGTATATCTTAATTTAAACAGGTTAAGATTAGTAAAGTAGATATATTATTAACTTGATATTCGCATGTTTGTTAATGATTTTATTTTAAATATAGGTTATTGGCAAGATTATATATTGAATGTTTTTTTGTTGTTTTCGATCCAGTGTCTAGTACCCGCATTGGAACCTGACTAATCCATATTCACACCGTGTAGGCCTATTCGGGGGGAAGGGCTCCCTACCAAAGATTTTTTTTATACCCAGGGCTCGAATCCGAGACCTCTGATTAAGGGAGGAGTAGTCTCATCCGCTGCACCACATCGTTTGGTGGTTATATTGAATGTTTTTCAAGACCTTTGAAATTACGTTTTACTTTTTTGAATGTTTCTTTCTTTTCTTACATTTACTTTCTTGAATAGTTCTTTCTTTTTTATTTTCGGTATCCGAAATTCACATTGGGGCTCGGTTTGATTCGGGTTGGCATCGGAAAGTCTCATATTAGGGAATAAAACGATCCCTAACAAAGACAACTCCATACAAACATCTGATAAGGATGAAACCACAACCTTTATTGTTTTTTCTTGAATAGTTCCAATTAAGGAATTGTGCAACTTTAGAAAAAAAACAAAAGAAAAGAAAAGTGGTCCACGTACTATGATTTGAAGTTGTCATATCTATTTTGACTTCATTATTTTGATTGCCCAAATAAAATTTTCCGATAAACCAATATCCATAGCTTCACTGTGTTCATAGAAACTACATTAAAATACTCCAATGTCTTAGTGCATGTATAAGTCATAATCGTTATGGCTCACGGATTTTATCATGACGACAGTTTCTGTAACAAACCCAAACTCCTCACTGTATTAATAAGAACTTGAACACGATTATAGCTTTGGGAATAGTAATTGCAACACTCAAACTACTGAATTATCATGGAAAATGTTGAATAATAAGTAATTAAGGGTATAGATAAGAATGGGGATGAGAAGATACAAACACTCGAGAAGGGAGATGAGGAGAAACAGACTCTTTACTCAACAAGGAAAAAGGACATTATGTGTTCAATGGCCCAAAGTAATGCCACATTTGGCCAATATTTGGGCCTAATACCTCCAGGAGTCCGCTCGGCCCAAAATAATCCCAAAAAATGGCCGATCGGCCCAAAATAATGTCAAGGCTGGCCGGCCCAACAGCCCAGGCTGCTACAACATATATACATATGTTGGATTATATATACACTTTATATACAAGAATTATACATTTTATATACATATGCTGGAATTAATCATACATTTATTTTACATAAATTATACGTTAATTATACATTTATTATACACATATTATGCAATAATGATATGATATTTTTTTTTTACATATTCATACATATTATATACCACAATGATACGGTTTCTATTATACATTTTTTATATGTATGGTACACTTTCTATACAAGATTGATACAGTTTATATACACGTGCTGGAATTATATATACACTTTTTATACAAAAAATGATACATATTGTATACAAAAATGATACATACCTTAGTGATTCATATTTTATACAGTTTTTATACACTACAGATAGGTAGTAATACATATTTTATACATAAATGACACATATTATATATAAAAATCGCCTCAAACATTTTTGTGTTTGGGTTTTTATTTGAAAATTATCTTATTTAAGTTTTGGCTAATGGATTGGATTAGTTTAGTGAGTATAATTTGGGTTTGGGAAAAAATGGGTTAGAGGGTGGGATTATTTATGGCCGACCGGCCATATATGTCCTTTTCCCACTCAATAATACACATATACTCGTTCTTTTCAACTTCTAGTCCTTTTAACCCAACGCTAATTAGGCTTAGATTCCAAATAAAACTCTTCAACATTTTATTTGGCCCAATAATTCCAATTGGATTAGTCTCATTCACCCCTTCTAGCCCATAAGCCATTGCGAAGTTAGTTTAATTTACAACAATTTCTACCTCTAATGTTAATTATGTTTGTACAATATAGTTTGTGTAAAGTATTCCAAAGGGTTCATAAAATCCTTCGACTACTCTACTAATAACCTTAAATTTTTAAGACATCTCAAATAATAATTTTAATATGAATTATTCTTGTCCTATTTTCCCATCCATATCAGTCACAAATCACAAACCATAAGTTTCTGATAGAGAGTTTGCCACGTGTATCATCCTTATTTATTATATATAGTATAGTTAAATACTTTTCAAGTACACATGTTCTTAACATTTAACACCTGATAAACATTCTTGATCCTCCTTGCTAAATTATAATCTTGCAATTCTTATGTATATTTGGGTCTAATGATTATAAAGCTATTGCATATAAAAAGCTATAATTAAGTTTCAAGTCGTTAAACCAATGTTTAGTTGTTAAAAGAGATACACAGAAGAACGATATAAAACTATTTATCCTTTTTCTTTCTACCATGACTACTTCTTAAGATCTTTTCACATGTCAATAAAACACCATGATTGTCTCTTAGGGAATATTTAAATAAAATTAGAGTAAAGTCACATAATTATTCTATAGTAGTTGTTATCGGACTTGCTCTCGTTCCTGAATTTTAAGTCCTTAGATCATGGACACACGCATTAGTCAACGCGATATCATTTGATTGGAAAATTTTGCTATATACACATAAATAATGTATGATGTCGTTTCATTGAAATTTTTTCCAAACACACATATAAATAATGCGTAAAATAAGATATTTTAAATGTCGATATCCGCTTAATAATAAACCACCTCACTATACATTGGAATATTAACATATATTCCCTCTATTTCAATTTATGTGAATTTATTTTCTTTTTAGTCCGTGCCAAAATGAATGACTTTTTTCCTAATTTGGAAACAAATTCACTTTATGAAGTGATTTACTGCCACACAAATATTTAAGACTTATTTTGAACCACAAGTTTCAAAAGTCTTCACTCTTTCTTAAATATCGTGCCCAATTAAATGAATATTAATTAATGAATTATACTTAAGTTATTCAGAAATCAAAAATTCGTCTCCATAGTAAAGTGCACGTTTCCAATTCCTTTTTTTTTCTCTCTCTCTTTTATTGTATAATATTTTCTTTTTCTTTTTATCTAAAATGGCCAACTTGAGATTAAACGTGTCAACCGGTCCGGTTTAACCGGTAACCGGACCGGTAAAACCGAAATCCGAACCGGTTAACCGTTTATTTCTTACCGGTTCGGTTTCGATTTTTTTGAAATCGAAACCGGTTAAACCGATAAAACCGGAACCGAAACGATTAAATCGGTTAAACCGGTGAAATTAAAAAAAAATTATTTAATATAGCTGTTGCTGGGCTTATGCTGACCGTTATTGGACCGTTGGCAACGGTCCATTTGCAAAAATGGTCGTTGCCAAACGGCCATAAATTCATTTTTTGCCCCCCCCCCCCCCCCCCCCCAACCCCCCAAACTTTTTTTTAACACTTTAACCCATTCCCCAACCATATATAAACCCTTCTTCATTTTCATTTTAATCCACACCAATTCACTCTTCTCTTTCTCTCAAATCTCAATCTCTCAATTATAGTTACTTTGCAATAATTAGCCACTTTAAATTTCTCTCAAATAAATATTATAGTCTTATTCTAGTTTCAATTATTAATTTGCAATTATAATATTATTGATGGAGTTGGTGATTTTGCAACAATCCGAAGTAGATTTGGTGGATTTGCAATTCTAGCCGCCTTCACTTTGTTGGAAATTAATCCGGCAATTTGGTACCTTCGTTCCAACTCTATCTTTATTTTTCGCAATTTAATTTACACAATTTAATTTGTTGCAATTTATTTTCTTGTGATTTAAATTTATTCTGTTTAATAATGACAAAGAGATTTAGACGTGGTGCCGGTAGTAGTAGTGGTATTGTTAGGGGTGGGCTTAATAAGGAAACATTTGTGGAAGAAACACCTAATTTAGGTATTGATGTTGGTGGAAATAATCCACTTTTAGGTCATGAGGTAATGCAACAACATTTTACCGACACTTTTAATGAAATTGATAATGATGATGATGATGAAACACAACCCCCCGAAAATCGCATAGGAGATACATGTCCTGCACAATCACATACACAAGACAAACCGCTTAGAACTCGTAAGCCAACCGCCAAAATTTGGAAATTTATGACTAAGAATAGAGAAAACCAATCAGCTACATGTACCCTATGTGAACAAGTATTTAGTTTTAAGCAAGGAACTAGTAAGGATGGTGGAACGGGTACACTAAATGGTCATATGAGAAGCAAACATATGGATGTTTGGGGAGAGCAAACGGGTTCAAATGTGGGGGTATTCAAATGACGATAGACCCACGAACTGGTAGAAATTTTAAGTATGACAAGAAAAAAGAGCGTGTAGAAATAGCTAAAATGGTAGCTTATGATTGTTTACCATTTTTCTTTCCCTCAGGTTTGGGGTTTGTTACTTACATTCAACGTTGTTATAATCCGTTATTTGAGGGTATTCCTAGAAGTACTTGTAGAGCGGATGTTATAGATTTGTATAAAAAATATAGATTTTATTTGCGCCATGTATTTAATTCTTTAAATTGTAATGTTTCTCTTGCCGCTGATTTGGGTCTTAGTCTTAACAAGTTAGATTTTTTTGCTATTACATGTCATTGGGTTGATGACAATTGGGTTATGCAAAAAAGAATTATAACTTTTTTATATGATGAAGGAAAAGGTCGTCACGATAGAAAAATTTTAGCAGATTCAATGTCTACTATAATGAGATTTTTTAATATTTATAGAAAAACACTTTGTATTGCTTTAGATAATGCTTCTAATAATACGAAGGCAATTGGTCTTTTAAAAAGAGAAATAAACCCTCCGATAAGAAATATTTTTCATGTAAGATGTAGTTGTTACATTTTAAATTTAATTGTTAAAGATGGTCTTGTGTGTTTTGACGATTCTATTCAAAAAGTTAGAGATGCGGTTACGTTTCTTTTTTGTAATGCTAATAGGGCAAGACTTAGAGATTTTAAGAATGCTTGTGTGGAAAATAACCTTAGACCTAGGAAAATTCAAGTAGAAATTGAGACTAGGTGGAACTACACTTATATTATGCTACAACAAGCATATGAGTATAGGATTCACATACAACAAGTTCACAACAAATATAATACTAATAGTGATGATTGGTTAAATTTTTCGCATTGGGAAGATGTTAAAGAATGTGTTGAACTCTTAGAATTTTTTTATAATGCAACTCTTGCTTTTTCTAGACAATTCTATCCCACGGTAACCGAAATTTTAGCCTACTTAGAGGAAATAGCTAGAGTTTTACAAGAGTATAAATATAAACCCGGTTATCAAGCGGCTATTTTTGAAATGATAATCAAATTTAAGAAATATTTTTTTTCCATCCCAACTTTATTTATTTTGGGTTCTCTTTTAAATCCTTGTTTAAAAGTGTCTTATACTAAAGCATTGGTTGGTCAAATTTATACATTTTTAGAAATTGAACCGGGAGTTCAACCATCTTTAGCTGAAGCCGAACTCGCTATTGATGACGAGTTTAGAAAAGTTTTTACTCATTATTCTAATTTGGAAGAACGTGCTACACTCGTTGCTCCACGCCTTACTACTTCTCAAAGTAGCAAAAAGGGCTTGTCGGGTTTATCGCATTTAAAAGTTTTACATTCACAACCAACTTCTTCTTGTAATGCAAACTTTGATGAATATAACTTTTATTTGATGCAGCCAAATGTGGATATCAAGGAACTGGATGAATTGGACGTCTTAGCATGGTGGAAGAAGTACAAGGCAAGTCATCTGATACTCTCAAGAATGGCTCGAGATATCCTTACGGTTCAAGTATCAACCGTGACTTCGGAGAGCGCATGTAGCCAAGGAAGACAGCAAATTGGAGACCATAGACATTCATTATCCGGCTTTAGCTTGCAAGTACTAGTGTGCATTCGCGATTGGATTAGATCGGAGCGACGCAACCAAAACTCAGAAGTGGAGGAAGGCGGAGAGGAAGAAATTGAAGATTTGATAGCAAGTGGACCGGACCAAATGGAAGACTTTGAAGATATTTCCATGGCCGAATACGATATGGGGGAAATTAACGAAATGATTCAGAATTGGTGATTTTATTATTCTACTATTTCTTTACAACTCATGTATTATTTGCAAGTTAAAAAAAAAAAACTACAACTTGCAAATAAATGTTATCCAAGAATGAATAAAATATATGGCTCATTGAGCTTTCTTCTATTTACTTGTGTTCATATTTACTTTTATTAAGTTAGGAATATACCTAAAATATACTAAGAATATACTTATAATATACATCTACTTAAATTAAAAACTAGAAAGTTATATACTTGAAAAATAACTAAAATATATTAAGAATATATATTATAGTATACATATAATATATATTAAGGATATATAGTATACATAAAATATATTATACATATAACTATGTTTAAGTATAGTATATGTATACTTAAACATATACTATATATTATAAGTATATTCTTAATATATTTTAGTTATTTTTCAAGTATATACACGTATATGCTGTATTGCTGACTTGCTGTTAGCCGGTTAGTCAGTAAATATTTAAACTTTACTTATAAACTTATATAACATATGTAAATATACCTACAATATACTAATAAATACTATAATATATATATATACTATACGAAAAACAAAACAAAAAAGGGGGTTTTGGACTGTTTGAACCGGACCGGTTCCGATTTTGGTTTTGTAACCGGTAAACCGGAACCGGTGGCCGGTCCGGTCCAGTCCGGTTTGATCCGGTTAACGAGCTTACTTGAGATGACTTGACTATTGACATCCTAAATAAGCACATACGTAACAGCAGTCAAAGATCCAATATTGACTTTAAGTGAAACACACAGAAATCCATGCTCACATGACATTTAGCATGTGAGTGACTATACCTTACGTATTCCATTGATGCAAAAAAAGAAAAGGACAAATTATCATCGCGTGAAGGAAAAATGAGATAAAGATTTGGCCTTTCCCAATCCTCTGACAAATTCATTTTTTTTAAAATTCAATTTACGGCGTAAGGTATGATCATATAAATCTTAAAAAGGTATAATCACTTTCAAAATTGTAAAAAAGTGATAGTGAAAATATATACATTAATAATATAAATCTTAAACCTCTATAACATCATTGTTTATCCGAATATTTTTTAACAAATGGTTGCTATGACGAACTACTGTTTCAAAGGAAATTTAATTGTTAGAGTGAAATGTATAGAGAGGTCTGATAGTGTATCACTAATTCCCTCAATTAAGTTCATTAATTTTATGATGTCATGTTTGTAATATAAATCTTGTTGAGATTATATATATTTCACAAAATCAAAATCGAGTAACATGTATTTATTATAAATAGAAAATGTTTGACTTGTCCAACCACCATCTTGACCGGTTCTTTCTTCTATTTATTAGTATTTCCTTTAAATCCAAGAAGGAAAAAATTATTAAATCTAATTTTATCTACAAATAAATACATCCACATCTCAAAATCATATTTTTAGTATGAATTTTTCCTCTTATATTCCCTTCTTTGCCTCACACATTATTGAGTTTTGATTGAGAAGTCATTGCCCATGTTATTTCTAATCAAATTAAGATATTATTTAATATGAACATTTTCAAATATGCCATATTGAACAACTGTTTTAAACCCTTACTACTAATTCTAGTACAAATTGATCAAGTCACGTTAATACAAATATGACATAATTAATAAAAAGGTCATGTTTATATTAAGCTCACGTGTCACAAAATTAAAAAGCAAGTAATGTGTGCTTGTTCGTAAACAAAAAAAAAAAATTGATTCATTTAACCACCATCTTGTCTAGTTCTTTCTTTTTATTTGTTAGTAAATTCATCATTAAATCTAGCTTTATCTACAAATGAATACATTCACACCCAAAAATCACATTTTTAGTGTGAATTTTCCTCTTCCATTAATTCAATTTACAGCTTAAAGTAAATTAATTATCACATTTTCCTTTCATTTCTCGTAGTGTGAAATAATATATTCCACTTTTAATATTGATTTTTCAGATTCGTGAAAAAACAATAGTGAAATGCCTACATTAATCATATAAATCTCAAACCCCTCTATAACAATATTATTTTTTATCACAACATTCTTTAACTAATGGTTGTTATAACGAATACAAAAAACATATAACATAATATAATTACTATATAAAAAAATCAATTTCAAAGAAACTCTATTCTTAGAGTGAAATGTTATGGATTACTGTTATAGAGATGTTTGACTGTATGTCGTTAATTTCCTCATTTAAATTCATTAATTTTATGATGTCGTGTTTGTAATATAAATCTTGTTGAGATTATATGTCACAACATCAAAACAAGTAACATGTGTTTATTCACAAATAAAAGATGTTTGACTCATTCAACCACCGCCTTGTTTGATTCTTTCTTTTATTTATTAGTATTTTCCTTAAATCCAAGGTGAGAAAAATCATTAAATCTAACTTTATCTACAAATAAATATATCCACATCCCAAAATCATATTTTTAGTACGAATTTTTCCTCTTCTATTCCTACTTTGCCTGTCACAATTTATTGATTTTTGATTGAGAAGTCATTGCGCATGTTGTAATTTTTTAAATCAAATTAAGATACTTTTTAATGTGAACGTTTTCAAATATATAATATTGGACAAGGGAAACCCTTATTACTAAATCTATTATTTAACTTCTGCAATTCTATTTCCTCCATTCCAAAATATGTGTCGTTATAAAAAGTTAATGATATTAAAATATCAGCGACTTATGTGGGGAACGGAAGAGGAAAATTCACACTAAAAAATGTGAATTTGATGTGTGAATGTATTTAGTTGTAGATAAAGCTAGATTTAATAATTTTTTCCACTTTGAATTTATGGAATATACTAATAAATACAAAGAAAGAACTAGACAAGATGATGGTTAGATGAATCAAACATTTATTGCTTACAAACAAACACATGTTAATCACTTTTTATTTTTGTGACACATAATCTCAAAAAGATTTATAATACAAACACGACATTATCTATTAATTAATGATGTCATGCTTTTATTAAATGGCTTGATCAATGTATTACTACCTCCTTCCCAGACTAACTGTCACATTATCAGTTATACCCTTATATCAAAAAACTCACTTCTTCTTAATTGCGCTTAATTCACAAGCAACATCTAATACATACAAATAACTTAGTAAATGATACCTTGTATTTATTTTTCTTAATGAGCGTGAAAAGAGCTGCATATTTTGGGACAGAGAGAGTAGTACATATTGATCTAAGTCATGTTAATACACATATAACACAATTAATAGAAAATTTCATGTATGTATAATAAATTTTGCTGAAATTATGTGTCACAAAACTAAAAAGCGAGTAACATGTGTTTGTTCGTAAACAAAAAATGTTTGATTCATCTAACCACCATCTTGTCTAGTTCTTTCTTTGTATTTGTTAGTACATTCCTTAAATCCAAAGTGGAAAAGATAGTTAGATCTAGCTTTATCTACAAATAAATACATTCACACCCCAAAATCACACTTTTAGTGTGAATTTTCCTCTTCCATTCCCTACTTTACCGGTCATCGGTCATTGATTTTTGATAGAAAGTCTCTCAATAAATCAACATGTTTTTAATACAAATATTTCTAATATATAATACTAGAAAAGTGTTTTTTTTTTTTTTTGAATTGAATTTGAATTTTGCAATTCTGGTGCATATTTGATTGTAATGTTAATAAAAGCTAATGAATATCATTAACTTTTCACGCTTAAAATGATGTTGACTTGTATTGTATGACAACTTATTGCCAAGATGGTTTTGATTAACTGGACTTAGATAAAGAAAGATCTCAGACACATTTATTCTGTTTCATGTTATCTACGCTTATAAATAATAAGATTTATAATCAATCATAGGAGAACACCTTACAACTATCTTTTATCAAGATTACCATTTAAGATTCTTTCACATCTCAATAGAACTACATAGTTATCTTACATCAATGGATGTTGGCTCGTTCTATCTCTAAAGTCCTTAGATAATATTGATACGATGAAATATTCATGTTCGGTGTTTATATACCAAAACAAACCAATTTACGCTAATTAAATAATAAATTAAAACAAACTTTATCTTTTTATTTTCCTCTTTTCTTATTAGTATTTATTTTTTTATTTTTTTCAATTGGCTTCACTTGACGTGACATCCCAAATAAACACTTATTCACAAAACACTTATAACGTGAGTGACTACATGGTAAGTCTTCACTTGATGCCAAAAGAAACAATTATTACTCAAATTTCAGAAAATGAAGAAATTCACGCCATATTAAATGCACTTTTCCAATTCATCTTTTCATTTTCCTCGCCCCCTCATATCACTCTCCCCCTCCTTTTTTTTCTTTTTTCTATTGGCTCAACTTGACGTGACATCCCAAATACGTACTTACCTATATTCTTGTTGAAAGATAAAATATCAAAACGGTCGTGATTATAGTAGGCCCCACAAAAACTCCTGCTCATATAGAATTTAACGTGTGAGTGACTACACGATAGGTCGTTATTAATATCAAAGATTAAAAGCAATAGAGAGAGCTCCTCTATAGCTAAAACATTCATTTTTAAGATTGAGTTAGTAAAAATATTTTTTACTTTTTAAGAGTAAGTAATTTTCTTAATGAGATGTACCTAAAATAAAACTACCACTTAAATTTTTTGAAAAGGCAACAACTGAAAAAATGTCACTTATTATAAAACAGAGGAAATATTATTTTTCCTTTCCATATGAATTTTAGTTCAGTAACAAGAGAGTTAACTATACTCAAAATTCAGAAATGAAGAATTTCACGCCATATTAAATGTACTTCTCTAATTTTATTTTTTAATTTTCTGTTTTTCTATTGGCTCAACTTGACGTGACATCCCAAATAAGTACATACGTAAATGAAGTCCAAACAACAAATATTCAACGGTCCTGATTAAAATAGGTCCATCATTAACTCCTACTCACAGAATTATCAACACGTGAGTGACTATATCATAGGTCATCCCTTGATGTAAAACAAAAACAATTCTTACTCAAAATTCAGAAAATAAAGAAATTCACGCCATATTAAATGCATTTTTTCAATTTCATCTTTTTATTTTCCTCTTCACCCCCCTCCCCCCCCCCCCCCTCCCCCCCCCCCCTTTTATTATAATTATTTTTTCCTTTTTTCTTTGTCTATTGGCTCAACTTAAGGTGACATCCCAAACAAGTACATACGTAAAGAAAGTCCAAACAACAAATATTCGATAGACCTGATTAAAGTAGGCCCACTATAAACTCCTGCTCACATAATTCTTGACATATGAGTGACTACACAACAGGTCTTCCCTTGATGAAAACAATTTTTTTTACTCAAAATTCAGAAAATGAAGAATTCCACGCCATATTAAATGCACTTTTCCAATTTCATCTTTTTATTTTCCTCTTTTTTCTCCATTTTTTTTTTCAATTGGCTAACTTGACGTGACATCCGAAGTAGGATAAAATATCTAACGGTCTTGATTAAAGTGGGCCCACATAAATTGCTACTCACATGAACTTTAACGTGTAAGTGACTAAACTCATAGGTCTTCCTTAATACAAAAAAAAAAAAGAAAAAGAAAAAAAAAAGACGAAAGACGAAGATTAAAAACTATAGAGAGAGCTCTATATTGCTAAAACATTCATTCATTCATTTGTATGTGTTTTTATCACAATTTTTTTTTCTAATGTGTCTTTAATTATAAAAAGTGATAATTGTAACGTTTTATCAATTTTTAAATACATAATGTTTATTTTAAAAAAAAAAATTGACTGCCATATTAAATGCACTTTTCCAATTTCATCTCTTTATTTTCCTCTTTTCCCCCCTTCCAATTAGCTTCAGTTGACGTGACTTCCCAGATAAATATACGTAGACAGTTAACAATTTTGATTAAAATAGGCCCCACATTAACTCTTACGTCAAATTAAGATGTTTTTTTAATATGAATATTTTCACATATGCCATATTGGACGAGTGTTTTAAACCCTTACTACTAATTCTAGTACAAATTGATCAAGTCACGTTAATACAAATATGACATAATTAATAAAAGGTCATGTTTATATTAAGCTCATGTGTCACAAAATTAAAAGACAAGTAATGAGTGCTTGTTCGTAAACCAAAAAAAAAAAGTTTGATTTATCTAACCGCCATCTTGTCTCGTTCTTTCTTTGTAGTTATTAGTATATTTCTTAAATCTAAAGTGGAAGAAATCATTAAATCTAGCTTTATCTACAAATAAATACATTCACACCCCAAAATCACATTTTTAGTGTGATATTTCCTCTTCCATTAATTCAATTTACAACATAAAGTAAATTAATTATGTCATTTTCCTTTCATTTCTCATAGTGTGAAATAATATATTCCACAATTAATATTGGTTTTTTAGATTTGTGAAAAAATAATAGTGAAAAATGCCTACATTATTCATAAAGATCTCAAACCTCTCTATAACAATATTTTTTTATCACAACATTCTTTAAATAATGGTTGTTATAATTAACGAATACAAAAAACATATAATATAATATAACTTCTATATAAGAAAATCAATTTCAAAGAAACTTGTTTCTTAGAGTGAAATGTTATGGATGATTGTTATAGAGATTTTGATTGTATGTCGTTAGTTTCCTCATTTAAGTTCATTAATTTTATGATGTCATGTTTGTAATGTAAATCTTGTTGAGATTATATGTCACAAAATCAAAACAAGTAACATGTGTTTATTCACAAATAAAAGATGTTTGACTCGTTCAACCACTACCTTGTTTGATTCGTTCTTTTATTTATTAGTATTTTCCTTAAATCCAAGGTAAGAAAAATCATTAAATCTAAGTTTATCTACAAATAAATACATCCACATCCCAAAATCATATTTTTAGTATGAATTTTTCCTCTTCTATTCCTACTTTGCCTGTCACAATTTATTAATTTTTGATTGAGAAGTCATTGCGCATGTTATTTTAAAAAAAAAAATCAAATTAAGATACTTTTTAATGTGAAAGTTTTCAAATATATAATATTGGACAAGCGTTTTTAACCTTGTTACTAAATCTATTATATAACTTCTGCAATTCTATTTCCTTCATTCCAAAATATGTCATTTTAGTATACAAAGTTATTAATGATATTAAAGTATCAGCAACTCATGTGGGGAACGGAAAAGGAAAATTCACAATAAAAAAATGTGAATTTTATGTGTGAATGTATTTAGTTGTAGATAAAGCTAGATTTAATGATTTTTTCCACTTTAAATTTATGGGATATACTAATAAATACAAACAGAGAACTAGACAAGATAATGGTTAGATGAATCAAACATTTTTTGTTTTCCAACAAACACATGTTAATCTCTTTTTATTTTTGTGACACATAATCTCAACAAAATTTATAATACAAACACGAGATTATCTATTAATTAATGATGTCATGCTTATATTAACATGACTTGATCAATATGTACTACTACCTCCTACAGATTATCGCATCAAGAATTCAAAACAATAATTAGTAATTGTTTTCAATTATATTCTTATATTAAAGAACTTACTTCTTCTTAATTGCGCTTAATTCACAAACAACGTCTAATAAATACGTGTAACTTAGTAAATGATATCTTGTATTTATTTTTCCTAATGAGCGTGAAAAGAGCTGAACCAATACATATTTTGGGACGGGGAGAGTGATACATATTGATCTAAGTCATGTTAATACACATATAACACAATTAATAGAAAATGTCATGTTTGTATTATAAATTTTGCGGAAATTATGTGTCACAAAACTAAAAAGCGAGTAGCATGTGTTTGTTCATAAACAAAAAAAAGTTTGATTCATCTAACCACCATCTTTTCTAGTTCTTTCTTTATATTTGTTAGTATATTCCTTAAATCCAAAGTGAAAAAAATCATTACATCTAGCTTTATCTACAAATAAATACATTCACACCCCAAAATCACACTTTTAGTGTGAATTTCCCTCTTCCACTCCCTACTTTACCGGTCGTAAGTCATTGATTTTTGATAAAAAGTCTCTCAATAAATCAACATGTTTTTAATACAAATATTTCTAATATTTAGAAAACCCTTTTTTTTTCGAGTTTTGCAATTCTGGTGCATATTTGAATGTAATGTTAATAAAGCTAATGAATATCATTAACTTTTCATGCTTAAAATGATGTTGACTTGCATTGTATGACAACTTATGGCCTAGAAGGTTGATTAACTGGACTTAGTTAAAGAAAGATCTCAAACACATTTATTCTGTTTCATGTTATCTAAGCTAATAAATAATAAGATTTATAATCAATCATAGGAGAACACCTTAGAACTATCTTTTATCAAGATTACCATTTAAGATTCTTTCACATCTCAATAGAACTACACAGTTAGTAAAAATACTTTTTATTTTTATTGTTTACTTTTTAAGAGTAAGTAGTTTTCTTAATGAGATGTACCTAAAATAAAACTAACACCTAATTTTTTTGAAAAGGCAACAACTAGAAAAATGTCACTTATTATGAAACGGAGGAAATATAATTTTTCCATTCCATATGAATTTTAGCTCGGTAACGAGAGAGTTAACTATACTCAAAATTCAGAAATGAAGAATTCCACACCATATTAAATGTACTTTTCTAATTTTATTTTTTAATTTTCTCTTTTTCTATTGGCTCAACTTGACATTACATCCCAAACAAGCACATACGTAAATGAAGTCCAAACAACAAATATTCAATGGTCCTGATTAAAATAGGTCCACCATAAACACCTACTCATCGAATTCTCACCATGTGAGTGACTATATCATAGGTCATTCCTTGATGCAAAACAAAAAAAATCTTACTCAAAATAGCTCAATTGGTGAGAGTCGTCTCCTTTGGGAGAACAAAAGGGGGAGGTCACGGGTTCGATACCAGCCGCTGCAGCGTATATCGAATTGTCTGTTGGCACCTGCCCATACAATACCTGAGTATGTCATGACCAGTCAGCAGGGCCGAGGCCACTAGCAGTCAGTCATGGGACCGAGGTCCAGGGGGTTCACAGTTCCGAAGTTCTGTGGGTCCTCACAAAAAAGGCGATTTTTTGTCCATACATAAAAGAAGTCCAAACAACAAATATTGGACAGACTCGATTAAAGTAGGCCCATCATAAACTTCTGCTCACATAATTCTTGACGTACGAGTGACTACACAACAGGTCTTCCCTTGAAGAAAACAATTTTTTTTACTCAAAATTCAGAAAATGAAGAATTCCACGCCATATTAAATGCACTTTTCCAATTTCATCTTTTTATTTTCCTCTTTTATCTCCAATTTTTTTTTTTCAATTGGCTAACTTGACGTGACATCCCAAGTACTTACATACTAAGGACCCGTTTAGCCATAATAATTATTCATTTTGTTCAGGATTTTTTTTCATTTTTTCAAAAATTAATGTTTGGCCATGAAAATTTCAAATACAACTTTTTATTTTTCATGTACTTGTTTTGATTGTGAAAAACAACTCTAACTCTAAAATTCAAAAAAAAAAAAAAAGTGATTTTTTTTTTTAATTTTCATGGCCAAACTCCTATTAAAATATGAAAACGGTCCTGATTAAAGTGGGACCCATATGAACTTATGCTCACATCAACTTTTAACATATGAGTAACTACACCATAGGTCTTCCCTTATTACAAAAAAACAAAAAGAGACAGAAGACTAAACAAACTACTACTATCTCTCTCTATAGCTAAGACAATTCATTCATAACTGTGTGTGTGTGTGTTTTTTTTCTCTCCAAGTATAAATATTTATCTCTCTAATTGGTAATTAGCAGTTACGGTGTTTGCAAATCATAATCGTAAAGTCAAGAGAGCTTCTATCGATCCTGGTAAATTTACCTTTTTATCCCTTCATTTTGTTTTAACCTTCTTTGATCATTCATTTCCTTAATTTTTATTCAATTCAGGTTCTTATTAGTAGTTCTATTATAAACAAGTTTAGCTTTTGTGTATTTTTTTTTTTGTTGTTGTGGAATTTTGGAATTCGATGAAAGTAGAAATGTAGCGGTAAATTTACGTTTTTCTCCTTGATTTTGCCCTCTGATCATTAATTTTAGTAATTTTTGTGATTTGGAATTGAAATTTTTGTAATTGGAAGAAAAATGTAGGGGTGAAAGTTGCAATAGGTCTCAAGTTCGAAACCGGCTGGGTGCAAACAATTTCTAAGGGCCATCGGACTGGGGAAACCCTGAATTACCCGTGGTGCACTTGCGGGAAACTCCTTGCCGAGGGCCTGTGCACCCCCGGGATTAGTCGGGGCTCAAAGAGACTCGGACACCCAGCGCTAATCAAAAAAAAAAGTTGCAATTGGAGTTTTTTGGTTCTATTTTTGAAAAGTTTAGCTTTTTTTTTTTTTCCTCTGTGATTTTGGAGTAGAAATGTAGAGGTAAATTTACGTTTTTCTCCTTGATTTTGCCCTCTGATAATTAATTTTAGTAATTTTTGTGATTTGGAATTGAAATTTTTGTAATTTGAAGAAAAATGTAGGGGTGAAAATTGCAATTGGAGTTTTTTCAGTTCTATTTTTGACAAGTTTAGCTTTTTTTTTTTTCCTCTGTGATTTTGGAGTAGAAATGTAGAGGTAAATTTACGTTTTTCTCCTTGATTTTGCCCTCTGATAATTAATTTTTCTTAATTTTTTTAAAGTTTTTTATGTTCTAATTAAGGTTTTTCTTAGTTCTATCCCGTTTGGAGTAGCTGAAAAAAAGTGATTTTTAAGTGCTGAAAGTTTTTTTTATAAATAAGCAGTTACGTATTTGGATAAAAGGGTTTAAAGGGTTTTTAGAAGTAAGGGTAGTATTGAAATTAACAGAAAATATGAGGGATAAAAGGGTAATGTTGTTGGTCAAACCAAAATGGCTTTTAAGCCAAAAAAATAAGAGCCCGTTTGGATTAACTGAAAAAAAGTGACTTTTAAGCAAAAGTGCTTAAAGTATTTTTTAAGTGCCGAAAGTTATTTTATAAATAAGCAGTTACGTGTTTGGATAAAGGTGTTAAAGAGTTTTTTAGAAGTAAGGGTAGTATTGGAATTAATAGAAATTATAAGGGATAAAATGGGTAAAGTTGTTGGTCAAACCAAAATGGTTTTTAAGCCAAAAAAAAAAAAGTGGGGTTGAGCAACTTTGTGATTTTGGCTTATTTTAAACACTTTTTAACTTAATTTAAGCTGTTTTTTATTTTTGCTAAACACTCAAATAAGTAAATTTACGTTTTTCTCGTTATTTTTGCCCTTGGATCATTCATTTACTGATATATTATTATTATTATTTTTTTTTTTTTTTTTTTTTTTTTGAGTTTTTGCTGTTTTCAAAATTGAGGTTTTCCTTAGTTCTATTTTTGACAATTTTTAGCTTCTTTTTGTGTTCACTGAAAGTTTATTTTAAGAAAAATGTAAGGGTGAAAGTTGAAATTGATTAGTTCTTATTTTGATTTTGACAAGTTTAGCTTCTTTAATTTATATTAATGTTTTTTGTTAATGTAATTTTGGAGTTGGCTGAAAGTTAATCTTCCTGGTTTTGTGTTTATTTTGTTTTCAATTGAGGTTTTCCTTAGTTCTATTTTTGACAATTTTTTTTTTAAATAAATTTAAGGGGTGTTTGGACATAAAGATGTAGCGGTAAATTTACGTTTTTATCCTTGATTTTGCCCTCTGATCATTTATTTTCTTATTTTTTTTTTTTGTTTTCAATTGAGTTTTATTTTGACAGGTTTAGTTTCTTTTTTATTTGTTACTGTAATTTTGGAGTTAATCTTGCTGGTTTATGGTTAAAATTTGAATTTTTTTTCACTGCTTCGGGAAGAAAAATGTAAGGGTGAAAGTTGAAATTGGAATTTTATTAGTTCTATTTTTGACAAGTTTTTTTTTTTTTTTTTAATAAATGTTTTATGTAATTTTGGAGGTTGGTAGAAGTTTATCTTCATGGTTTATGTTTAAAGTTTGGAACTTTTTCGATTGAGGAAGTTTGAGTTGAAGATAATTGGAAGAAAAATGTAGGGGTGAAAGTTGAAATTGGAAGAAAAATGTAGGAATGAAAGTTGAAATTGGAGTTTTTCAAATTTACATTTTTCTCCTTGTATGCTTCTCATCATACTACGTCGATTGATACAGAGAGGAAACAAGGTTATCTGTTTTACAAGTGTTTGTCCTTGTGAGCAGTGGCGGAGCCAGGATTTTAACAAAGGGGGTTAAAAAATATAAAGAAGCAGACAAACGAAGAAGCCAAAGGGGTTCAACGTCTACCATATATACATAAAAAATAATTTTCACCTTGTATATCCGGTGTAATTTTTTGCCGAAGGGGCGAACCCCCTTGGCTCTTACTAGCTCCGCCACTGCCTGTGAGCCTACTGAGAAGAATTGGGTCTTGGTGAACTAACCTTTTCCTTTTTCATGCTTTGCAGGTCTGTGGAGGTGCAGTTTGATTTTAGAAATCTTCATGCAGAAGAAATAAGTCAGATTGAAGCTTTTGTGGTGTAGCTGCTTTATCTGAAAAAATGTTGGAGGCTCCAAAATTTGTTGGTCTTATAGACCTAAATCAAAACCTGTCACAAAATTTTTACCATAAGCTTGGTGAAGGGTCAAACATGTCAATTGAGAGTTATGGTAGCTTGCAGATGAGTAATGGTGGAGGTTCTGTTGCAATGTCAATGGATAACAGCAGTGTTGGATCAAATAATTCTAACACCCGTATTTTAGACCACCAGGGCATCAATCGCGTCCACAACAACTATTCTGTTGCAGCTAGCGTAAACAGGGGGAGAGTTTCTAATGGGTTGAGCAATGATGCCCTTGCTCAAGCCTTGGTTGATCCTCGATTTCCCACCATTGGGCTTGAGAATTATGATGAGTGGACAATTGATTTGAGGAAGCTTACCATGGGACGAGCTTTTGCTCAAGGAGCTTTTGGAAAACTCTATAAGGGAACTTATAATGGTGAAGATGTTGCTATCAAGCTTCTAGAAAGGCCAGAACATGATCTTGAGAGGGCTCACTTGATGGAGCAGCAATTTCAGCAGGAGGTCACGATGTTGGCAAATTTGAAGCATCCAAATATAGTGCGATTTATTGGTGCATGTCGTAAACCCATGGTGTGGTGTATTGTGACTGAATATGCAAGAGGGGGTTCAGTGCGTCAGTTCCTAACGAGACGACACAACCGAGCTGTGCCATTGAAGTTAGCAGTTAAGCAGGCGTTGGATGTGGCAAGGGGGATGGAGTATGTTCATGGCCTGAATCTGATACACCGTGATCTGAAATCCGACAATCTACTGATTGCTGCTGACAAGTCAATCAAAATTGCAGACTTTGGTGTTGCTCGTATTGAGGTGCAGACTGAAGGAATGACACCAGAAACTGGAACTTACCGCTGGATGGCTCCGTAAGCATCTAGACTCTTTAGCAGCCTAGCTAAATCTGGTGTCTTATTCCAGTTTTGGGGTTCTTGAAAACCCTATACTAGAGCTCATAGCTTTTTGACATACTCTTTTTTTTTTCTTCTCCTTTTTATCAGTAAGCTTTTTAACGTAATCTTCTGGGATATGTTTAGCTTTGTAGGTTACGTTTAAAGTTTTAATTTTTGTATTTGTGCATGTCAGAGACTAGCCATTATTCACCAAAGAATAAGGAGAAATCATAGCAAACATAGATATTTTCGTTCCAGCATGATATTTTAGAAATATTGTAGCATGCTGGATCCCTAATTTAGAACTGAAGCTAAAAGCATGGAGGTCGATGGGTTCAAGACGTGTATATCCTTTTGATCGGACCTCATTGATTGTGATTATATTTTCTACTGTATATGTGCTGTTGCTAAGAGGAAGAAATTGTTTCTTCCAGTCAAACTTTTTTACTTAGTTATGTGCCTGTTAATCAAGGTCAAAGACTTGATCGACTTAATTTTCTCTTTCAATTTCTTTCCCTCCTTTTTCCTTTTCCTTCTTGTCTGTGGCTTGTAATTTGATCAAGTTAGTCACATCCAATTGCCTGTCCTAGTTGTGAATGAAGTAGGTGCAAACCTTAGAGACGAGGGGTCAAATCACACCAGAGACAGAAATATTTCTTTCCATCTGCCTGAACCTTGGTGGGTGTAGTTACCCAATACTTGTGCTGGTGGGAGGTAGCAAGTACCGGTAAAATAATCGAGATGCACGCAAGCTGGCTGGGTTACCATTATCAAAAAACTAAAATTGCTTCTAGTTAGTCTAGCTGAAAAGGGTTGAGAGGTACATTAACTACCTCAATGGGTTCACTTTCAGGACATGTCTGAGAGATATGAACCAATATTCTGCTCTTATTGAATAGGTAGATGAAAGCTCTTTGGGAAGTATATTATCTCTCCTTTGTGATGTTGACCTTCCATTGTCATCTTTAGCATCACCTCTTTCTTCAGAGCAGTGGGGCTCTTTTGGAATGTTGTATGGGTAAGAAAGAGAATGGGAAGGTGTGAGTCACTAGATATCTATCTCTTCATGGGATGACATACTTCCACATAGTAACATACTTAGGTTCGTTGCTGCTGGACAAACTTGAAAAGGAGAGGGGATGAAACTTTAATGTCTACTGCCATATATCTCGCTTAGAGTGGAAATTGGTTGCCAAATGAAAGTTTTAAGTTTTATGTAGTCGAACAGTATTCCTGTTTGCTTGGATCATGCCAACTTTCTCAAAGCACTGGAATGAACCAGTTAAAGAAGGATTGCTTAAGACATGTTAATACACTGGTGTCTCTGGAAGCAGCAGATAGATTTTAAGTTTGTGCAAGTGGAAGTCATTGCTCTGTTGGAGGATGTCTGCTTTGAAGGAATTAAGCAGAATTTATTAATCACTTTGGACTGTTAAAGTTCATGGAAAATGGTGTGGCTGGTGCTGCCTTATTATCAACTGAGGCGCTTTACCATTTATTTGGAGTCATTTTCCGGGATGAAGATGATAATTTCTTCATTATGGGGGAAATTTTGGTCCTTAAGCAGGCATCATGGATGCCTATCGATTACTCTCATCTTCTTTTGCATTGATTTGTGCTCCAATCCATGAATAGATGGGTGGATGCTTTAGTTTCGCGCCCGAGTATCTTATAAGGCAGCAACAGGGAATGTAGTGTTCTTGATAATAAGAGTGATAGACTTTTCTCCAAGATTGGCTTGTTCTCCTTCATAATTTGAAAAGATGCAAAGTAAAAAGGAGATTGGGAATTTAGTATGTGTTATAAGCAAGTACATGTATTCCTCTTTGCAAGTGTTCTGGAATTTCGGCATGGGAGGTATATCGAATCTTACTCGGTAATGATGATATTATGCTTGGCTTAATGCTTCTTTTGAAAGATTACGAGTGGATATGGAAGACTGGAAATAGCGCCTTTTATTCAATGTAGATATGTCCCTGAAGAGGCACAAAAATGCTAGGTGATTTCTTCCAATTTGCCTAAGTCTGGGAGGGCGAAATTACTTGATACTTGTGTTGGAGGGATATTTTGCAAGTACTTGGTAAAATTGTCGTCGTCCTGCTGCAGGCAAATACTTGGTATTTAAGTGGAGAAGGGTAGAGTGACAAACCCATTATCGACCGAGTTCCGAACCAGCGCCCATGATCTTCGAGGATTTCTCGGTTATCCAAAAAAAAAAAAACGTAAATAAGTTTATTCTTGGATATAATCAGAGGTCAACACTTTTGAGCCTCCCAACTTATTTATGCGATTGTTATAATCGTAATATTTAAGCGAACAATTAATGGGTTACTTTTTGGGGTAAGGTCAATTGTGTGTTCAAAAACAGAAATTGGTTACACCATAACTCACGTGTCGTCTTGCTCATTAACATCTCGGAAATATTCCGCCATAGTTAGGGCAGTCAAACCAACGCTCATACGAGCTCCCGGCGGTTCATTCATCTAACCATACCTCTTTTAGTATCTTCACTAGCTCGAAGTTGGAAAGAAGTTTATTCTTCTGCAGATGTTTTTGGAAGGAACTCCACGAGGGCCTTACGGAAACAAACCTCTACAACGATAATGTGGATTCTCCTCTGAGGTTCTACATAGACTTTTTCTATTAAAAGACTCTCTCAATATCTATGGAAAGGTAGAAGTGGAATAATTGGCTCAATCTTCTCATGAACCTAAATCATTTGTTGAAACCTCCGATCATTTTTTACATAGAGACGTCTTTTTCAAAAGCGACAATGTGATGTTTCTAGACTCTACAACGGTTATGGGGATTCTTCGTCGAGTTGCTACATAGACTTGTTCCATCCATATGACCATCTCAATCTCTACGAGAAGTTAGAAGTGGAATATTTGGCTCAATCTTATCATCACTCTAAATCATTTGCTGAAACCTCCGAGTATTCTTTGTGGAGAAAATCTTTTTAAAAGCAAAAAGCGACAAGGTCCATGGAGTTTGAAGTGAAAAACTAGAAGTGAAGCATACAAGTTATGGGAAAGTAAAAAAAAAAAGGTACCAAACACATATACAAGTAATCTTCTCATGAGCCCGAGTCATTTGTCGAAACGTCCAATTATCGAAGGTAGTGTTCTTAAAAGCGAGAAATGCAAAAAGCGACAAGGTCCACGGAGTTTGAAGCAAAAAGCGAGAGTGAGGCGCACAAGCTACAAAAAGTAAATAATGCCAAACATATAAAGATTTAGTACTATAACAATGCAATTAAAATAACTAATTATTGCATCCAATTTACAATAATATTGATAATTCAACTCCTCAAAGTCGAAATTCAAAAAAGTAGACCCTTACTCGTTAGGATCACTTTGCGCGTCATTGCTTAAAGTGCACACTTCTCTGAAGTGCATGGCTTCGAGCGATGATCCCTTACTTCACATTACTTAAAACGACGACTTTGTATATCAATGCCGGAGAGATGTGATTCATGAAGAAATCAATGCCCGGTAAAAAGAATGATAAGAATGCCTTGTTTGGTATGTAGTCTTACAACACGTGTTGCTAGACTTGATGTGACGAATTCCTTATTTTAGTTGAAGTTGATCTTTTAGAAACAAAAGGAGCACGAAAACCCTTAATGATTAACTAGTACAACTAGTTAAGTTGGGGAGAACCTGCCTATTGTGACTTAGTATTTCTGACGTCATACTTTTATTTAGAGGCCGATCTAGGATTTCTAGAACATGAGTACACCACTAAAAAAAAAAAAAAAAAAAAAGGAGGGAAAATGTATTAAGTGGGAATTGATCCCTATTCCTCTAGGTAAATAACTCAACAATCAACTAAGTGCACCATGCAACATTCTTGGAGCATGGGTGTCATTAGTTAATATTATACCAATTCTAGAATATATGTATATAAAACACCTAGTTTTGCAGAGAGACCATGGTTTCACGTGCACCATGATTTACCAGATAAATCCGCCCCTGCTTTTAATGCCTTAGATTTTGTGCAATCCACTCGGGAGTTGGGAGACATTACCTGATTTTTTTGGACGATTTAATTGCTTCAAGTTGACTAAAAGTTGATCGAGTTATCACATGCTATGTTATAATGGTCCTTTGCATGTACATACTCGTCGAGTGGGTGTGCCATGGCCGAGCGTACTTCCTGCAGACTCTTCAAAATACAGAAATTAACAAAAAAGAAAATCGCACATACCTATACCGATACTCTCATACATATGATAAAATACATACCCACAAACGAGTCCATACCATATAATATGGATCACATTTTACCTTTATTTGCTGAAGAATAAGTATATTTGAAGCACCCAAAGGTGTGACCTAGTGGACAATAAAGTGAGTTGAGAACCACGAGGTCTTAGGCTATGTTGCTCGGACTCTTCAAAAATGTCGGCGGGTGCGCGTCAGATCCTTCAAATGTAGTGCATTTTTGAAGGAACTGACATGGCTGGCCCGGACACCACGGTTATAAAAGAAAAATACTAAGTATATTTGAAACATTGCAAAATTTTAGATTTCTCCTAGAACTCATCTCCTCTGAAAATGATAGAAAAAATGAATGCATCAAATCTGTTTTGGGGGGCGGGGGTGTCCACATGGGCTTGATTTGCCAACTCTGTTCATATGTATTACGAAACACCAAATTAATTTTAGAAGCACGCATAGGTACGTAAGAATATATTTTATGCGTTACACGTGTATGAATAGATTGATTGTGGTATTAATTCATGCATTTGCATGGCTGATTGTTAAACTGTTAAAAATCTGTGTTTTATTGATTTCTGTCGAAAGATCTCCTTGGGTGGCACAATCTGGCATATAAGGTACAAAATTAATGACAACAAAGAAAATTATTTCAATTCATTTATTGTATTCTTTCCCTGATAGTTGGAGTTTTCCTGTATCTGTAGTCTTATGTAAGAATTGCTAATCATGATTTTCCTGGAGTCTTTAGGATACTGCCCTGGGAAGCTCAGTTATTTGTTTCTCAGGCATTTATGGCAGCTAGAATTTAAACCTTGAATTAGATCATCAATTCAGGATGAAAGTGAGAACATGATATAGAGTTGAATAAAATCCCTTTCCATCTGGTGGAGATTGATTATTTTATCAAGTTTTGACGGTAGATTTACTGAATGATAGAACTGGCATTTGTTGATTTCTTTTGTCCTGGACAGAAGTATCGTCATCAGTTTTCGTTTGGTTTTGTTTCTTACACAATGTTGGAGATGAAAGTACATTCTTTATGAGCTAAGTAAGTTGGAGATTAAGCTTTTGTTTTCTTGAGATACTGTGACAAACGGAGAAGTCTCTGTTTCTAATAGGGTTCTTGAGATACTGTGACAAACGGAGAAGTATCTATTTCTAATAGGGCATTTCTTTTAGACACTAATCAAAGAATAATGTTCATGTCTGCCTGAAATATTGTTGAAATGTCCGGGATTTAGGAGGTTGGCCTGGTGAGTGGTGATAATTTTGGTGAGCTGGTGCAGTCATGAAGCACCACATCCCCGCGATGGTGGATGATGTAGTGAATATAAATCTTCTCTGTATGATAGTAATAGGCTAGTATGGATGAATGGCTTACCTTGGATATATAGACGGAAGAATATGCTTGCTTTTGACCAAAGTTGATGTGATAATGAACAATCTTGCCAAAAAGAAAATGATATTGAATGATCTTGCCTGAAAGGTGGGGATCGGATCTCAATATCTGGTAAAGCTTGTAGCTCTGTATGTGCAGCAGTTTCTGAAACTGTGTACAATTCTAATATACTGAAATTTTGACTTTAATTAACCTGAGAAATGAAGTTACATTTCAAGTTTCCTTTTGAAATGCTATTTATTCAACATTCTGCGGATCCTATCCTGTTTAACATTATCATTCTTTTTTGCTATTGTTCAAAGTTGTTAGCATCTGTGTATTGTTGTGGACTGCCTGAGCGCGTTTTTTGTTTTTGTTTTTGTTTTTGTAGGGAGATGATCCAGCACCGTCCATACACCCAGAAAGTTGATGTTTACAGTTTTGGCATTGTTCTATGGGAGCTTATAACAGGGATGCTTCCTTTCCAGAACATGACTGCTGTGCAGGCTGCTTTTGCTGTTGTCAACAAAGGTGTCCGTCCAACGATCCCCATTGAGTGTTTGCCTGTCTTATCTGAGATCATGATCCGCTGCTGGGATGCTGAGCCTGATAATAGGCCAACTTTCTCTCAGGTAGGGGTGTCAAATAGGCGTGTTGGATTGAGTTATTAAATGGACGGGTTATTGACCCACCCATAAGTTATTTGGGCTGAAATGAGTTGGGTTAAACACCCCCTCCCCCCACCAAAACAAAAACCAAACAACTTTTACTGAGTTTTAATTTCTCTGTTTGTTCTTTAATAATTTTTTAGTACCTAATAAATCTTTTTTTTTACTTTATTATGGCTATATATAACATATCAAAATAAAAATAATGTTTTCTTTAAAATATTTTGACAAGATTTTTTCATGCGTCGATTTGGGCTACATATCAGTCCAATTTTTTTATAGGCTGAAATAGGCTGAGCTAATAAATGAACGGGTCAATGACCAGTCCAAACTTGGGCGGGTTGGGCGAGTCATATTTTCATGGGCTAATTTTGCCATCCTACTCTCAGGTGGTCGGAATGCTTGAGGCGGCTGAGACAGAAATCATGACTACTGTCAGAAAGGCCCGTTTCAGGTGCTGCATTCAACCTATGACTACAGATTGATTCGGGAAGGAGGAAACTAGAGGCGAAAGATGCTGGATGGCAAAACTGATTTCGGTCCAGCATGTGTATCTATCAGGCATAATTTCTTTATTCAGATAGAAAAAGGGAGATAGTTATGAGAAAAACTTGAAACGTTTCTCTGTCGTATTTTGTTTCTTTTCTTTAAACCGTGGATTTAAGACGTTGACTAGTTGGTAATACAGGAGGATATTATGTGTATTTATGCGTGTCCTTTTGTGGTTGTGTTTGCTTATTTTTCTCAAAGTAAATCAGGTTCCTAAATGCTGATCTATGGCCATGCCATTAGTTTTTGTGTTATGCTCTTATATTTGTATAAGGTAAAGGAGAAATGCAACGCCTAAAGAGCAGTAAGGCACATCTATGTCTATGGTAACTGGTAAGTGTGCAAATTTGCAGTACGGTAACTTTTCTGATAGTATTGTTTAGATTTTGGAGACCATAACTTCCTCAAACTCTTTTTGAAGGATGTATGGCCACTTTTCCTCCTTGTTTTTGAAAAAAATAGTCATTGTCTTTGAGGTTCATATTTTGTAAGTGACAATTCCGATATTATCCGGGAGTTCCCATTTTCGGCCTAGTTTTTGGACCAAAACTTCCTCAAACTCTTTTTGAAGTATGTATGGCCTCTTTTCGGCCTTGTTGTTTGAAAAATAGTCACCATCGTGGAGTTTCAAATTTCATAAGGAACACTCCGGACATTATTCAGGAGTTTCACTTGTGGAAATTGCCTCAATTTGTTTTAGTGAGATCTCTGTATCATATGCTTATATACAATTTCTTGTTTAATATACTACAGACGCTTGGAAAAATTACTTGAGCTTTTAGATGTCTGGGTTCATAATGTAAATATTGAATTACATTTCAAGAAACAGAAACCAAAACGCAACCACAAGACTCATTCATTTTCTAAGAATGTATTTTAACTGAGTCTCAAAGACTAACATATTTAACTTGTTTTCCACTTGAGGTGAAAACTCCATCCAAAAGTCATTTTGGTAAAATATGTAGAGTAAAATCTGCATATTTTACTTGTGCCTTGGTCTACCGGAAACATCTTAACCTCCCAAGGTAGGGTAAGGTTTGCGTACATTCTATCCTTCCGAGACCTTACTTTGTGGATTTCACTAGATATGTTGTTGTTGTATTAGTTCTAACTAGTGAAATTCTCCGCTCTTCGGGATGTCCTAAAATACATGAGCTAATTTACAATCAGATAATATTTCATTACCAAAAGCTAATGACAAAGTAATATATATGCAACAAAAGAATTTAGATCATACATACAGTTGAATGATTTTACTGGAATGCATAGATATACGCATATATTACTCCACAGAATATCCTCAACTTATAAGAGTTGCAGAAAGTCAAAATAGAAACAATTAAATGGACACCAAGATGTAATGCCACTTCAGTGAGTTGAAATTAAAGAGTTATGAATATTACAAGTGAAGCAAATTTAAAGATTATAAATATTACAAGAGAAACAAATTTAGTCATTTTTTTTTAATGAAGAGAATGGAGGCAAACTAAAAACACGGTATGTATTACTGGGAAAAAATAAGCTTTTTAATTGATTCAAGGGCATCGCCCCCATTTAATGAATTACAAACCATTGAGGGGACCACAGAATATCCTCAACTCATAAGAGTTGCAGAAAGTCAAAATAGAAACAATTAAATGGGCACCAAGATGTAATGCCACTTCAGTGAGTTGAAAATAAAGAGTTATGAATATGACAAGTGAAGCAAATTTAAAGATTATAAATATTACAAGAGAAACAAATTTAGTCTTTTTTTTTTTTTGTTTGTAAATGAAGAGAATGGAGGCAAACTAAAAACAAGGTATGTATTACCGGGAAAAAATAAGCTTTTTGATTGATTCAGGGCGTCGCCCCCATTTAACGAATTACAAACCATTGAGGGGGGGGCCTCGGCCCGGGAAAGGAAGAGTGGCCGAACGGTGAAAAGCGACTTTCAAACCATTCCATTCTCAGTCTTCTTCTCAACCTCTCCTCGGTTACTGAACTGGGTTACTGAACTCCACCTTCTCGGAGTCCCATTTTAGAAAGTCAGGTCGAAAGCAAATGGATTCTCATCTCGAGTTGTAGAAGGCCAAAATAGAAACAATTAAATGGGCACCAAGATGTGATGCCACTTCAGTGAGTTGAAAATAAAGAGTTCTGAACATTACCAGAGAAGCAAAATTAAATATTATGAAAATTACAAGAGAAAAAAATTTAGTCAAATTAAAACAAATGAAGAGAATGGAGGCAAATTAAAAAAACTGTCAACATGACACAAAAGTAAGGTTCCACTTCCTCGAGACAAAAGTAAGCTTATTAACAAACCTTGATTGAATACTGAGATAAATGTTTGCACCCTCAGTATATATCTTTAAAAATAATGTAATCCAAGTTTAGCAAATACATACAGGGGCGCGGCCATCCGGCCTCGAATAGGAGGGGGCAACGCTCTGGATCCTCCCTGCTTGCAAAAATGAATGGATCAGAAAGGAGCTTGGTTCTCTATTTCCGGGCGGGGAGTGAAGGGCATAAGAGAAGATTGCCCTACCGGTAAGGAAGAGGGGAAAAAGGTGCTGTCATCTATCTCGACCAGTTTCCCGAGGCGTTGGAAATCTAGACCGGCTCAGAGAATCACTCCCGATAAACCTACAAAAAGCATCAAATTTAAAATCAAGGAAAACAAGTGAAATTACAAAAGGAACCCCATAAACTAATATGCTAGACTCCATTAGTGCTTAAACTTCCACCGATTAAATTAGGAAAAGCCTTCAAACACATATTAAAAAGAAAAAATGCATATGAAAAATAAAAAATTCACCAAAAATCAGTAGAGTAAAAAGAAGAAAAGAAATAGCTTAGACACATTGAATTATAGTTTAAGAAGAAGATTTAAATTTTACCCGAGGACGGATAAATGAGTGGCATAAATGAATCACTTTCAATAGTTTCTTAACATATTTGAGAATTTTCTGAATATATATATATATATATTTATTTATTTATTTATTTATTTATTTCTATTATATATAAGTGGCTAAGGAGGATCAACACAACATCATCAACTTGTACCAAAAGCTTTACAAATCGTACACGCAATGAATGCTAGCTTTACAAATTGTACACGCAATGAATGCTAGCTTTACAAATTGTACACGCAATGAATGCTTGGACCATAAGCTATATAACTTGTACACTTTACCCAACTATTTTTTTATTCCACGTGGACATATGTCATAGTAGTTAATATTTATTCCCCAATCATGTATAGACGTATGCACTTCAATTTTAATTCTCCGACACATTTATTTCCTCCGTGCACTTTTACTTGTTCACTTTTGACTTTTCACGTTCTCGCTGAATATTTATTTTCTTCTTATGTATAGACGTATGTAGTTCAATTTTAATTCTCCTACACAAATTTATTTCCTCCATGCACTTTTACTTGTTCACTTTTAACTTTTCACGTTCTTACTGAATATTTATTATTTTCTCATGTATACATGTATGCACTTCAATTTTAATTTCCGACACATATTTATTTCCTCCGTGCACTTTTACTTATTCACTTTTGACTTTTCACGTTATTTAAGAATTAATAAATGAAGTATTCCCTTCGTCTCATATTACTTGGCCACATTACTTGACTTTTCACGTTCTTTAAGAATTAATAAATAAAGTACTCCTTTCGTCTCATATTACTTGGCCATATTACTATACTTGACTTTTCATGTTCTTTAAGAATTAATAAAAATGAAATATTCCCTTCATCCCATATTACTTGGCCACATTACTAAAAATATATGTTTATTTTTCTATTCTATATTTTTCTTCTTCTTATATATAAACGCCTAAGGTGGACGAACACAACAATAATAAGTTGTACAAAAAGCAACTGAAATTGTACTTTAAGCAGGGACTAACATGTGTACATTCAGAAGTTGAACATTAATTCTACCTTTTGTGTATTTTACTTTTTAAGTCCTCACAAGTTGGCAATGTCTTAATTGTCCTTACATTTCCTTCATTTGGCATGTACTCCCTCTGTCTCAATTTAAGTGTCTACGTTTGATTAGACATGAAGTTTAAGAAATAAAGATATACTTTCAAATTTTGTGGTTCTAAATTAAAAATGTGTATAATATAATAAAATATCTTTTGAATCTTGTGATTATAAACTTGACATATAGGATATTTGAATTGTCAACTTACTAAATATAAAAAGAGGCGGACATAATTAAAATAAGACAATTTTTATTTTATTTTTTAATAACAAACGTCCAAGTGGACGAACACAGCAACAATAAGTTGTACAAAAAATAACTAAAATTCTACTCTAAGCCAGGACTAACATGTTTACATTTCATAAGTTTAACATTAATACTACCTCTTGTATGTTTACTTTTTAAAGCCCCACGTGTCCGCAGTATCTCAATTGTTCTTTTATTTCCTTTATTTGGCATATACTCCCTCTGTCTCAATTTAAGTGTCAACGTTTGACTAGACATGAAGTTTAAGAAATAAAGATAAATTATCTTGTGATCCTAAATTAAAAATATGTATAATATAATAAATATCCTTTCAATCTTGTGATTATAAACTTGACATGTAAGATATTTGAATTGTCAACTTACTAAATATAAAAAGAGACAGATATAACCAAAATAAAATAAATTTTAACAATAATTAAGAAATTAAGAGGAAATAAAATAAAAGAAAAAAATACGGAGATTCACTGAGGAGAATAATAATATCCTTTTTAAAATATACAAATTAAATTAATCATATTGAGTCCCGTGCTATATTTTGCTAGTATATATATATATAAACCAAGATTTTACCGAGGAAGATCATTCCACAATCTCTGTCTATTATTAACGCAATGCCTCCAAGAAAAGAACTCTGCAGGAATTTTATGCGTGGCAGGTTAAAATTTATTTATTTTGGGCTTAATTTACATTCAGATATATACTTTATTATATGCACAAATATTTATAGGGTTCTTGATAAACCCCTTAAACCTGCATATCAAGATTCTTGATTTTGTGTTTAATTGCGTCCTTTATACTTATAACTCGTCCTTTATTATGGATAAAGTAGTAAATTTGAGTAAAAAATAGTTCTTTTAAACATTGTGTTTAGGATTGATTGGTAGGTTAAAAAAAAAAATTGGTCTTAATTTACATTCACATATACTTTATTATGCACAAATATTTATAGGGTTCTTGATAAACCCCTTAAACCTGCATATCAAGATTCTTGATTTTGTGTTTATTGCTTCCCTAATGTTTATAACTTGTCCTTTATTATGGATAAAGTAGTAAATTAAGTAAAGTTAGTTCCTTTTGAACATTGTGCTTAGGAAAAATAAAAATAAAAATTGGGCTTAATTTACATTCACATATACTTTGTTATGCACAAATATTCATAGTGTTCTTGGTAAACCCCTGCATATCAAGATTCTTGACTTTGTGTTTTATTGCTTCCGTTAATACTTATAACTTGTCAGTATGTATAAAGTAGTAAATTTGAATAAAGTTAGTTCCTTTGAACATTGTGTTGGAGGGGAAGGTAAAATTTATTTTGGGCTTAATTTACATTCATTTATTTAGTATGCACAAATATTTATAGGGTTCTTGATAAACCCCTGAAAAGTTCATGTCAAGATTCTTGATTTTGTGTTTTATTGCTTCCTTAATACTTATAACTTGTCCTTAGTATGTATAAAGGATTAGGTTTGAGTAAATATTAGTTCTTTTGAACATTGTATTGGAGGGTACCTGAATTGAGAATGAATTTAGAGGATTCATATTGCTGACTGGTTGTTTTGGATTAATGGGTAGTTGATTGATTGTTGTATGGTCATTGCTAGGAGTGGCAAGCGGGCGGGTCGTATTGGATATGGGCGGGTCGAAAATGGGTTAAATAAAGACGGATAAAATATCCGACCCAACCATATTTGACACAGATAAAATATCCATGGTCATGGTCTTCATCAAAAAATTAAATATCCATGGTGAGAACACAAGCTATAAGCCAAAATAAGCAAAGACTCCCAGAAGGCAAGAACTCGTGAAAAATATCAAGCAGACAAATTAGTATTGATAACCATATTATCCATCTGGATTTCCTTTTTTTAGTGGATAATGTGGATAATATTCATATTTAATCCATTTTAAATGGTCAGTTATCCAACCCATATTTAATGGGCCGGATTGGATGGTTACTTGTTTTTTAACCAGTTTCCCTAATCATAGCTAGTAAAGCTCTAAGCTCCAATACCCAAGTGTGTGGCCTAGTGATCAATGAAGTGGGTTGAGAATCATGAGGTGTCAGGTTCAAATCCCCAGCGAAGGTAAGTATTGAGTCATCACATTGGTGCTTTAGGGGTAGGATGGCCTTTATCATGATATTGAAGTCAAACCTATCTCAATTCATTGTTCCCCTATATTGTGCCCCATCTTATATAAAAGTTGTAGTAGTGACAGTGTAATTTTTTTTTGATACTACCGGTGCTTGTTACCAATCAGATGTTTGTATATAAAATTAACTGAAATTGCTTTTTAAATGACTTGTTGATAATGTTTTTAATACCATCAGTGCACATAACATATGATCACTTGTAAAATTACAAGTATAATTATTTTTAACGACTTGATAGTGTAAAAATAATCTTTTATACACTTTTACTATTTATGAGAAGACCCAAGCCTATAGGCTGCCAGGTGAAAAACTTCACTACTATAGTTGCTAATTTGCAAGTCCGTAGAGGGTTAATTTTTTCTTATGATATGACATAATCCATATAGAGGAGGTGGCGGTGTATCGGAATCTCAGGCGAGTGGGTCCCATGGTGGCGATGATCGGCATGATACAAGGAGCCATCATTCATAGCAAATTCAAGTTCATCCATTCTTTCCAACTTGTGTTTTGTAAGTTTGGATGTTTAAAGAGGTTTGATTATTTGCTCTAAAATTCCTTATCTTTTTTTTTTTTTGGTTGTTAAATTTCCCTTGAGCATTCTTTTTCTTTCTTCACCTTTTTTCGTGTGATTAATTTGCCTTACGAGTTTGAAAAGGGCAACAGTTTTAACAAAGGGAGGAGTATTTTGGTTGGTTTTGTCAAAAATCTCTGAAATGTTTTTTCAATTATAGAGTAGAGATTGTTCCTTCATCATCATCATCATTGATAGTTCCTTTTTATCTTTCTTCTAATCTAATGTCACATGTACAAACATTATTGCAGTAAGTTAATTTCATCTGGATATGGATTATGTCATATCATAAGAAAAAATTAACCCTCTACGGACTTGCAAATTAGCAACTATAGTAGTGAAGTTTTTCACCTGGCAGCCTATAGGCTTGGGTCTTCTCATAAATAGTAAAAGTGTATAAAAGATTATTTTTACACTATCAAGTCGTTAAAAATAATTATACTTGTAATTTTACAAGTGATCATATGTTATGTGCACTGATGGTATTAAAAACATTATCAACAAGTCATTTAAAAAGCAATTTCAGTTAATTTTATATACAAACATCTGATTGGTAACAAGCACCGGTAGTATCAAAAAAAAATTACACTGTCACTACTACAACTTTTATAAAGGGGGATCAGCCGGCCATGCAAGGGTGTTAAGTCCCACATTTGTGCTTTAGGGGTAGGGTGGTCTTTATAAAAAATATTAGGTGATCTTGTCCAAGCTGGCTGGACAAAGTTACCTAGTATTTGTTCTGGTGGGAGGTAGCATGTATGCCTTGGATTAGTCGAGGTGCTTGCAAGCTTGCCAGAACCCACTGTTATAGAAGAAGAAAAAAAAAGGGTCCTGAGCTTCAAACTTTTATCATCTCCTTATGAACTTCTTGATTTGGCAGTTTTATCTATTTTCATTCACTAAGGAAATAAAGAATTTTCTGTTGGGTTATGGAATTTCTCGGATATTAGTTCCTGCTTGGGATTGGCAAAAAGTTTAAATTGTTGTTTTGATAGGCCTTCAACAAGTCTGTTACTTCTGAAGCACAAATTCTCAACCAACTTTCGAGTAGATTACATGAGCCATAATTTGTGAGGAACACAGAAAATGCGGTTTGGAGTAATATCAAATTTCTAGAATTTCGGTTAATGTCTACATGGAATTGATAATCAAAATTGTGATCTTTGCTAAGGAGTCTGTACTTATCTAGGCAACTAAAACACTGATATGGACTAGTGACTGAAACTATAGGAGGCTCAGGGCTCTGAAGTGCTAAGGTGCAATTGAGGTTTTTTCTGTGTTGTAATAAAAGTTTCCATAAACATTTGGTTGGACACTTTTATTATATTCCAATGAACTAAGATGGAGATCTTTGTCTTAGAAAATGAAATTAACGTCTTTAAATTAAAACAGAGAAAATATTATTTAAATTAGTTAGTAGTTTTTTATAGGAGTCCAGTAATGCTTGTTTTGATTAGGTTACTTTGTGAAAGTATGAAAAACAGGAACTGATCGTTGTCTTATTTCGTCCAGCTGTCAATATGGTGAACGTTGTAAATTTCAACATGCTGCCCCTCAACAACCGAAGCCAAATCCATTTGGGTTTGGCAGCCAATCCACTAATTTTCAGAGTACAAATATGCAGCAAACAAAGTCCAACCCTTTTGGTTTTGGTGTTCAGAGCAACTCCCAGCCAAGAGGGTCCAATGATTTGGTGCTCAAACAGAATCAATACAAGGTACTTTAGCTGTTACTCTATAATTATAGCTAGTTCCAAAGCAGATTATATTTTCTATTTATTTATTTATTTAATATAAATACTAGGCTCTCCCACAGTACCATTTTGAGGAGTCTTCACTCCATGTTCTCAAATTTACTTGCTAATATATGATAAGGGGTAAATACTCCCTCCTTCCCAATTGATGTGACACTCTTTCCTTTTTAGTGCAGTCCCAAAAAGAATGACATCTTTCCATATTTATTAAAAATTTAACTTTAAAATGCTCATTTTACCCTTAATGAGATGATTTGTAGCCGCACAAATTTCTATGACTTATTTTGGACCACAAATTTCAAAAATTTTCCTTTCTTCTTAAACTCCGTGCCCAGTCCAAACGCTATTACATAAATTGGGATGGAGGGAGAATAAGAATGTAATTTTTTGGGGGGTTTAAATATAGAAAAAGGAATGGATTTTGGTTAAACAACGTATACAGTCCTTTTCATTAACTGAAAAAGAAGTATCGATAGCGAGACTGCGAAGTAATTTCATATGCTATTTGAAAATTCTCTTTATAAGGTCACCTTATGATTGCAAAAAGGGAATAATACCACTGATGCTATTTTCAAACTAAAAAGTCACATGAATCTAAAGGAAGGTTGATTAATGGAAACATATGGAGTTAATTTTTATACATAAGTATGTGGAGTTTAATACTTTGGTGGTAATTAAAGTTTTCTACTGTTAATAGTTACATACTGTCGTCGTCATCAGCAACAGTTTACTGGTGACTGGTGAGTCAATATCTATATATGCTTTTGTTGAGACTTTCTGCATTGTTTATTTATCAGATTAAATGACATATTTATGTAATAGAAATTATGATTATGAACTTGTGCATGAGTATGTGTAGGTTCATATTTATCCAGTTTTCTCGGTGCTATGAAGAATTAAAATGAATAGATAGGTCTTATGATATTGTAAAAATCTACATGATGCTTATTAATTTTTTTTTCCTGTTTAGCCTTTTGAAAACAAGTGGACTCGTTCTGCAAGTACCAACAGTTCTTCATCGCGGCCAACTGATAATCAGCCTGTTGCATCTAATCACACGTGAGTACTCTATGGCCAAAGCCTTTCCGTTTTGCATTTATCTTTATGATTTAAGTAGAATTTTAATGGTTTGGTTCTGCTACATGTGAAGCTGCACGGATCCCGAGTCATGCAGACGTCAGATTGTGGAAGATTTTAATAATGAGAAGCCAATGTGGTTGCTTACCTGCTATGGTCATCGTAAAAAGTATGTTTTAGATCTTATCTTTAGTCTTTACTTGACACACTTTGCTAAATCAGCTTTCCTCATACTTTGAGTTTCTCTCATGAATAAGATTTTTGTTGGGCTAGTTATCCAGCTTCTTTTACTACTATTAATTGGGAATTTGGGATATGAAAATCCCGAACCCTCTCTTTTATTTGCCAATTTAAGTACTCATCCAGCTTCTTTTATTATTATTGAAGGTTAATGAATGGAAAATGAAGATCTCTAACCCTTCGCTTTCATTTGCCAATTTTATTTAAATGAAAAGGTAGAGAATTTTATTACTTCCTCCATTCCAATTTATGTGACACTCTTTCCTTTTAGTCAGCCTCAAAAAATGACCCCTTTCTGTATTTAGTAGCAATTTAACTTCAAACTTCCTAATTTACTCTTATGAGATAATATATAGCTACACAAATATCTATGATTTATTTTAGACCACAAATTTCAAAAGTCTTCGTTACATCTAGTCAAATACCTTCACATAAATTGGGACGCAGGGAGTAATAAGTACCAAGAAGGTACCAAAAGTAGTACATCAGTTTTTTTATTTGCCAATTTATGTGCTTTGATCTCGTCAGACAGTTTGGAGACAATTCAACAGAGTCCATAGAGTTCTCTCTCTGCCCTGAATAATCTACTACTCAAAGAACGTATCATGCATTAACACAAATACTAGTATAAGTTTTTATGTGCTTTTCATCGGCTATTACACTCATATTTGTTCTTCTAATTTGTAATTGACCAGTTTATAACTGCCTGTCTTGGGAGATGATGATTTTCATATCTTAGGGTGTGTTTGGCATGACAGAAAATGTTTTCCATGGAAAATATTTTCTTGGAAAAGAAGTCGGTTTCTTACTTTTTTTTCTAGTGTTTTGTAAGTAAGCCAAAAATATTATCCGAAGAGCATTTTTATGTAATCTAGTAAAACACTATGGGGTTGGAATGGGTGGGGAGTGGGGGTTCGGGGAAGGTTAAGGGGTGGGGGTTGGGCGGGCAGGAAGGAGACAATGAACTTGGAATATCACTTATGGAACTTGTTTCTCCTACTTCCATTAGGGAAAGTCATTCTCCTCATTTTTAAGGAACTTGGTTTCCTCGTGAAAATGTTTTCCAAAATTTTTGACCAACCAAACGTGGGAAAATTGGAAAACAAACTGGAAAATGTTTTCCTTCATACCAAACAAACCCTTAGTTTCTACCCTCCTATTCTAAAACTAAAAGTAGAAGGGAAAAAAAGGCAAACTTTTATTCATATATCTGGAGGGCTCAGATTCCAATTATATGTACATTACCTGTTTCATGAACTGGTAGATCATAGAGATTGATCAGCAGTTGCAATTACTCTTCTATGCAGTTTTGGTCCATGTGATATTACCGGCGATGTTAGCTATGAAGAGCTGCGAGCAGCAGCATATGATGATGCAAAACGTGGACAGAGCTTGACTTCTATTGTAAGACATCACCCTTACTCCCTTCTTGCTCTGTCTTCTTTGCCGTAAATGAAATTTGTTCTCAAAATTCAAGGCAAATAATTCTGTCTTATCAGAAAGAAAGACTTCTAACTTCTAAGTGAAAGAGAGCTTTAGATTAGTTAGATAAAGGGAAACCTTAACATGATCAAGTTTTTCCTCTTCCATTACCTGGGTGAGTTTTTCTTTTTGTACTGTCCTCGCCTCCTGAAAATATGTTTATAGAGGAAGGAGTTGACTTAAGTAATGATTTTTAAAAAATTTTGCACTTTGATATATTTTTTTTTTTTTAGCTATTTTTCCTTGCTAACAGTGTTGTCTTTAGACCTTTTGTACATAATTGTTTATTATTGCACCTCTTGATGCTTCTGACTATTGTTTTAATAGGAAAAAGGTTCAAATTTGCTCCTGAACTATACACTATCTGACACTTTTGCCATCGGTTATACTTCGCCAACAAAAAGACACGCCATTAAAAAAGTAGACCAGTTGTGCCCCTCGTGTTCAATTTTTGACTGTCTCATTACGTACCAGTAAACTCTATCATGTATCATTCACTAAAATCATCTTGCTTCTAAGTTCTAACAAACTTTTTTCTGTCCTTGTGTTAAATGCAGGTTGAGAGAGAGAGGAGCCTGGTTAATTCTAAAGTAGCTGAATTTGAAAATCTATTGCGAAATCCTTATGCATCTCAATCGACTTCTGCTGCTAATGCTCAAAGTCCTTTTCCTGGTTCTGCACCAAGTGCCTCGTTGAGTGCTCAAAGTCCTTTTCCTGGTGGTGCACCAAGTGCCTCGTTGAGTGCTCAAAGTCCTTTTCCTGGTGCTGTTCCGAATGCCTCGTTGAGCGCTCAAAGCAGTTTTCCTCCTTCAGCCTCGAGTTTTAGTCAGTTGGGAGCCATACTGAATACAGGGTTAGAACTGATGCATAAGTATCACTTACATTAGTGCATTTTACACTAGAGTTTTTGGCTTCTTTGATAAGTAAATTTTATTGATAGCTAAACCAGGCACCAAGTGCTGCACATTACAGTAGGGTATTTTCCTATTATACAAATCAATTAGTAACGAGCTAATAAAATCTTTCATAGCTACATCTTCATATACATGATTTTAACCTACACCAACAAGCTAATAATTGACTGTTTGACTAAGCCTCTAAAATTAGCTTATTGTGAAAAGTGCTTTTCAAAGTAGTACTTTTGGTGAGAAGCAGTTTGTGTTTGACATATCAATTTGAAAAAGTACTTTTGAGAGGCAATTATTATTTGGCCATACTTGTAAAAAGTGTTTTTAACTGTATTTTCTCAAAAATGCTTTTCAAAAAGGTACTTTTTGGGAGGAAGCTACTTTTTGCAGCTTCTCAAAAACAGATTATGCTACTAAAAACATTTTTTTCTCCTAAAAGCGTGGCCAAACTCAACTTTGCAAAAAAGCATGTTTTTTGAAGGAAAAAAAACTTTTGGCCCGGAGAACCTTTTTGATCAAACAGGCTATAAGACATTTATGTTTCATTATGTTAACAATTGCAGCTTTTCCTTCAAAACACCACTGGTCTCTTTCCTTGCAGACCGCCCAATACACAAAACTGGAATTGTTTGCTTGAGTTTTGGCTTTTACCAACTTCTGACTTCGTTTTTTCTCAAAATTAACAGGGCATCTACTCCACCAACTAATAGTATATTTGGGCAACCCAGTCCCCTTGGGAACTCTTTTAAGGCATCAAGTTCTTCTGGGGCGGCGAATGCCTTTTCATTCGGGAATACATCAGGTGATTTGACACGGTTTTCTAGTATTGTGCAGTTCTTGAGTAATGCGTTTTATTTAGCTCGACTATGCTTGCAGGCTCCTTTGGCTTCGGAAGCCAAGTCCCGACCCAGTCACAACAGAATCCTTCCATTCCAAGCAATAACTTATTTTCCACCTCGACATCGCTGCATGTTCCTAATCCATCTGGTGGCCAACTTCCTACTCCTTCTCAGGGACTTTTTGCTGCTTCAGTTACGGCAGCCCCTGCCAGTATCAACTTGACGTAAGTTCCAGCACTAGTTACTTCATTTGCCATAATTATTACTCTCTCCGTCCCAACTTATGTGAAGGTGTTTGATTAACGGAGTTTAAGAAAAAACGGAAGACTTTTAAAACTTGTGGTCTAAAAAGTCATATGTTTGTGTGGATTAAATCCATCCCTTTAAGGGTAAAATGAGAAATTTAAAGTCAAGTTGTTAGTATTAAATATAGAAAGGTGTCATTCTTTTCGGGACTAACTAAAAAGGAAAGAGTGCACATAAATTGGGATAGAGGAAGTATTTAGACTATGTAGAATTAAGTCGTCAATATATTAGTCTTGTCATTTTCTATTGAAGTTTGAAATGGTAACTTTCTAATGAGGTCCTTTTGGTTGTTCTTTCTTATACCCTTGTTTTGCAGGAGTGGTGCATCAACAGAAGAGTTCAGTGGTGATAACAGCATTTGGACAAAGAATGAATGGAAAATTGGGGAGGTAAAGCTCTAAATATTTTCCTGATTTTGGCATTTGAACCAAGAGACCATATAGAGAACACTAAATATAAAAGTAGAAGTAACCTTCCTTGAAAATGTCTCGATGGGATTATGCTCATGCAGTTCTGTTTTTATCGGAGATTATCAATTTGATCCAAAATATGATATTGGAACGTCATAGCCCAGAAGTGTTTTCATAGCCCAGAAGTGTTTCATTTATAGCATTCAGTTGTGTTTAGCCAATTTTGGCAGTTGATACGGTGCATCGGCAAGCATGTCTACTTGTGTATTTCAGTAACAATCTTTATAACATATTAATATGTTCTACTGGTTGTGCTTTCCAGATTCCAGAAGAGGCACCCCCAGACAGATATGTTTATTAGGAATGCTTCTGGCACCTGACTATTAAAGGTTGTCAGTTCAAATCAGATACAGAAGAAACTTCCTTTTCGTGACATGGTTCATCGACATATCAGCAGGAAATTTTGGGCATTTGATTAAGTTCCTAGGTAGTTATGCTAGTGAAAAAAGGGTTTACAATATCTTTACCTTTTATACAGTTTCAAAGAGGGGTTAAATGTAGTTTTCTTCAGCTATTTAAAGAGTTGTAATGTGATCAAGTCGTTAGCTTGTACATACTATACTGCTTTTTGTATGGAAAGAAAATGAAGTAGTCAAATATATTTGTTGGCAATTAAAAAAAAAAACTGATAAGATGAGCCAAAAGATTTCTTTACGCTGTTTGTTGAGAAGCTATTTAAATTGCAATGTTCAGGTACCAAGAAGAATATTGGCAAATTGTAGTTGCCAATTCACATGCATATTCAAGCAATGTTTTGAGTTTAGAGAAATTTTGTCAGACCTCATTATGGTGTTACTACTTGATCTGCTGAAATTATTCAGAGATGTTAAAATGACGCAAAAAGGATATATTATATTTTGGTGATACAATCAATCAAAGAACAATGTAATGCTGATTTGAAGATCAAAATTTGGGTCGTATGCCAACTTGGAAACTAGATTTTTTATATGAATAAAAAGGATCATGTTTTACCATGTAAATGTTTCATATTATACCAGATTGCCTACTTAAGAATCATAGAAACAGTAATAATAATTTAAAGACTACAAAAGTAGGATAAATTGCTGGATTGCAGCCATAGATTAATTGCTACTCGAAAGATCTAATTTTGGGAAAGAAACACTATATTGCATAGGAAAAGGCATTGAAGTTAAAAAAAATAAAAATATAGTCGAGCTTTTCTGTAACATTGATAACGGTCGAGTTTTCTTCGGTTCGAGTTCATATTATGTTATATTACATATGCCCTCGAACAGCACATCGTCATAGCAGCCAAATAATATACATTAGAGAGAGATTTAACTGTAGATCCCGAATTGGGTCAGTTGGTGACAAGTAAGGTAATGATAGTGTAAGTTATCCTTCAGGTATATGCAAACAAAATCAAATAACAAGATTAAAACAAAATAGATCAGATGACAAAGATTTGACTAAAGATGGCTTTCATTATACTCAATTGTTAGCTCGTCCCCACTAAATATAACAAAGTTCTTTATTTACTTCAGAATTTAAGAAAAGAAAAGGGAGTTCTTATCAATGTGGAGCAGCATCAAGACCAATCTTCACTAGCTCGTAGCAGCAAAATCTGTATTACAATATGTGCAATGCATGCTCGGGAAAAAAAATAGACGATTCGTCACCAAGTTTAACAGTTGTTAAGGTGCACAACTCGGAAAAATCCACAACAAAAGGATGAAATGACCTTCATAGCCAGCAATGACAGTAACACCAGAAACCATCATTTATTATGAGTTTAGATTAGATCCAATGGAGGAAAAAAATAGTAAGGTAATTGCAGGACTGTAATATTTAGTTACTTTAACTTCCTTCAATATCATGAATTCCCACTGCCTTAACCTTCTATGAACTCCTAATTTGGCTGTTTGGGTTTATTGACCAATGCAGACCATTTTAAACCTGGAAAACACCAGCTTCCAACTGGCACTGGTCTTCAATCTAGTTGGTCAACCCCGAAACAACAGTTGATATGTACCTGTTTCACAGTAGTGGACCAACTAGCATTAGGAGACACTTAGTCTTGTTTACTGTCTCAGTGGTAATTTTTGCTGGAGGCACGTAAATTCTTGCTCTTTTCAAAATTTCAGCAGCAACCCAGTGCTTACGCTTGCTCAGTGGTCTTGAATGATCCAACTTAACCTGAAATTGAATTTTCATCCCTAACTCAATGAGCGTATACAAAATTGAGATATGCAAAATCTTATACGAACAAGCAGGAAGTTAAACACAATGACGGTCAGATACAATGCACGATACACGAAGGACGTAATTTAAAGTTCTACTGCGATGACATTAAAGTAAACCATTCTGACTAATCAATTCAGATATAAGAGTTGCACCCACAACAGCTATATATTAGTAGCTTATGATTTGACGAGGAAAAAAAGGTAAATGAACCTTTAATCACATGAAGCAAAGATATAAATCATTTACACTTAAAATTCAGCAAACTTTTATATTTGAATAAGTACACCTTTCCCTTAACTAGAAATACGTACATGGCTTCCTTCCTACCACTCCCCTTCTTTCTGAAACTCGTGACTAAAATTGTATTTCATACTTATTTGTCAAATTCAGAGAGATAGTCTCCCCTTTTCTCTCTTCTTGTATAACTCCTGGCGTAGTGTGATTAGTGATGTAATTAAAAGAACACATCAATCAACCACACACAATTCCAAATCAATTGTGGTCCTTCAAATGAATCCTCTTAACAAGTTCCACCATGAATTAGTCTTCACAGGTTTATCATAATTAGACTATAACCTCCCGTAGACCTCCTTCTTTATCCGTAGTTGGGACCGCGAAATAACACCATTAACAAATTTCAGCTGACAATAAGAAGGATTCACCAACTTCATGTACCCACAAACAGTTTTTTTTTTTTTTTGTGATAACCGTGGTGTTCAAGCCAGTTCGCGCGCACCTCAAATAATAGATACCAGGTAACACTGTAGACTAAGAGCCCGTTTGGATTGGCTTACAGCTTAAAGCTGTTTGCAGCTTATAAGCTGAAAAAAATAAGTTGGGGTAGTCCAACTTATTTTTTTTGGCTTATAAGCTGTTTTCAACTTATAAACTGCTTTAGATAAACTAAGTCAAATGGGTCCAATTATTTTTTTGAGTTTATTTTAAGCATAAAATGACTTTAAGCTGGCCAGCCAAACACTCAAAAAAACTGAAAACAGCTTATAAGCCAACTTATAAGCCAATCCAAACGGGCTCTAAGCCTAGAGCAAATGGAAAGAAGCCACCTAGTATCTTGTCTCTGCTGAGAGTTGAACCTAAAACCTCATGGTGCTCAACTCACTTGATTGACCACTAGGTCACATCCTTGAGGGCGAAACAAATTATAATCACAGAAACAGAAACACATCACCAATTAAGCATTTGGATAAAAGATGAAGCTCCATAATGAGCCTAGGGATGCATAATTTATAGGAGCTTCTTTATTCTTCATTGAAATAAACTGTTATTATGAGGTGTAATTTCTGCTAATTTTATATATTTTTAGTGTTAGTGTAATTTTTTGTGTTGCATAGTTAAATCTTTTTTCGACAATTTTTTTCAAATTTAACAGACAGAGTTCGGTAAATATTTATGGAGACTAAAAGTGTTAGCTTTTGACAATATTAAAGAACCAAAACTATTAAGTGCTTACTTAAGGGACTATTTGGACTCTACCAATCCGGTGCTAAACTAACCACTCAACGACGTCGTTTGCTTTGAGACCTCCCTTTGCACTCGATTCATATGGTGCTGTGCAACTCAATAAGTGGCTTTTGCACCCACCTAATTTATTTTCCTATGCAGATTCACCCCGTTACTTTTTTAATGGCAAAAGTCATAGATAGCCCCTAAATTTTGTCACATTTTTCGCTGAGGTACCTAAATCGAGGGTTGTACCTATTGGGTACCTAAATCAGTCCAAATTCGATCCCATTTGGTATTTAGTGTATAGAATTTACGTAGAAGCTACTTGGTTTCAGTAAACTTGTATACTACACACTAGCTCCGCCTCTGTGACACTGCTTATTGTAGGAACGCCAATGACATTGAACCTGGCCTGTGTCTCTGTCAAGATTGAGATGTTAATTTTACTGGATAATATCTCAGATGGTCATTCAACAATTCATCCATTTCATCCTGAGAAATATTCTGCCTTCTTCTCTGTGCAGAAACTCCTTTTTTTATTTATTATATACACATAAGAGAGACATTAAGAGAGAAAGAGTGATATGGCTTATGCTGCTATTACTTGTCTTATGAGAACCATACACCAATCAATGGAACTTACTGGATGTGCTTTGCAACCGTTCTATGAAAACCTCGAATCCGTGAGAGCTATTCTGGATGGATCCTGCAGTGTAACGGGCGATCTTGAAGCACTAACAAGCTTGGAAGGTGAAATTGCAGAGGTGGCATACAGTGCAGAAGATATGATTGACTGGAAATCAATAGATGTTTCTTCAGCAGAAACTTCAATTTCGCGAAGCGGAGCTTTCTGGAAACTCAGTTGTTCCTTGGAACAACAGGTAGAACGCATTGATTCCATCATGAAGAAGTGGATGGCAATACGGAACTGGTACAGAAAAATCAAAGATTTGAAAGCACAAACGTTTTCTCTAGCCAGTACTATACCTGAACATGCTGTAGAGAGGCCCGAGCACATAATGGTTGGCCATGAAAATGCATTCAAGATGATGCAGGATCAACTTACTAGAGGAGAAAGGGAACTAGAAGTTGTCTCAATTGTAGGGATGGGGGGCATAGGGAAGACAACTTTGGCTACAAAGCTCTACAGCGATCCATTCATTATGTCTCACTTTGACATTCGTGCAAAAGCTACTGTTTCACAAGAGTATTGTGCGAGAAATGTACTCCTGGCCCTTCTTTCTTCTATAAGTGATGAACCATGTGATCAACTAGCAGACCGACTTCAAAAGCATCTTAAAGGCAAGAGATACTTGGTAGTCATTGATGACATATGGACTACACGAGCTTGGGATGATATACAACTATGTTTCCCAGACTGTAATAATGGAAGCCGAATACTCTTGACTACTCGGAATGGGGAAGTGGCTGAATATGCTAGCTTAGGTAAGCATCCTTATCACATGCGTCTCATGAATTTTGATGAAAGTTGGAGTTTATTGTATGAAAAGGTCTTTGCGAAAGACTCTTTCCCCCCTGAATTTGAACAGCTTGGGAAACAAATTGCATCAAAATGCGGAGGATTGCCTCTAGCAATTGTTGTGATCGCTGGACTTCTCTCCAATATTGGCAAAGCATTGACCGAGTGGCAAAGTGTTGCCGAAAATGTGAGTTCAGTGGTTAGTACGGATCTTGAAGCCCAATGCATGAGAGTGTTGGCTTTGAGTTACTATCACTTGCCTTCTCATCTAAAACCGTGCTTTCTATATTTTGCAATTTTCCCAGAAGATAAAGTAATTGCTGTCGCTAAACTTGTAAACTTATGGGCAGCGGAGGGATTTTTGAAGTCAGACGAAATGAAAAGCATAGAAGAAGTGGCAGAAAAATGTTTAAAAGATCTTGTAGATAGAAGTTTAATTTCTGTCCACCATTTGAGTTTTGATGGAAAAATCGATTTTTGTCGAATGCATGACGTGACCCGTGAGCTCTGCTTGAGGGAAGCTCGAAACATGGATTTTGTGAACGTTCTGGGAGGAAAGAGTAATCAAAATCCTTGTGCGCAATCCATGCAGTGTTCCACTACGAGTCGAGGTCGGATCAAAATCCATACTAAGGTAGAATTGGCTAGGTGTCGTAACAGTGGGGCTTATTCTATTATCATGTCTCGTAGAGTCCAATCCTTCATGCTGGAGTTGCCTTTCAAGCTAGTAAGAGTACTAGATCTTACTCGAATTGAATTTCCAAGTTTTCCCAGTGAAATACTACATTTAATTCACTTGAGATACCTAGCTTTGTCTCTTTATCCTCTCTTAGAGCAGTATCAAAGATCCAAAGAAGAGGTTCCCTCATCAATAATAGACGTTCCCTCGTCAATAATAGACATACCTCCATCAATATCAAGCCTATGTTATCTGCAAACTTTTATACTTTATGGTGTCAATTACCAGGAATGTCCTTTCATATTACCATCGGAAATTTTGACGATGCCGCAATTGAGGCACCTCCATTTGTCCTGGAATTACTTGCGGTATTATGAGCCTACAGCGAAAAGTTTGGTATTGAAAAATTTGCAATGTCTCTCTAGATGGAATCCTTTTAATTGTACCAGGTCTGCATTTAGACTATTTCCCAATCTAAAGAAGTTGCAAATTAGTGGCGCCCGAGAAGACTTTCGTATTCGCAAGGACCAGTATGATTTTCGCTACTTACATCAGCTCGAGGAATTGGAATTTGATCTTAGTAATCACGATGCTAAATGCTTTCTAGAAAGAATTACACCTTCAGATTCTACTCTGCAAAATCCTTTAAGGCTTCAGAGGATAATCAAACTGCCAAAGCCAGGTTTATCTTTAACACCTCTGCTCCTACCTCCGCCAGATGCTTTTCCACAAAACCTTAAGAATTTAACTTTGAAAGAACCTTTCTACTTGCCATGGGAGGATCTGAGCATTGTTGGTAAATTGCCCAAACTCGAGTCCCTTCAACTAGAAGGTTGGGCCTGCGAAGGTGAGGAGTGGGAAGTAGCTGAGGAAGGGTTTCCTCGCTTGAAGTTCTTGCTACTGAAGCTTTTGCATATACGGTACTGGAGAGCCAGTAGTGATCACTTTCCATGCCTTGAACGACTATTTGTTAATAATTGCTGGAGTTTGGATTCAATCCCTCAAGAATTTGCAGATATAACCACACTTGCTCTAATTGATATCGATCGATGTCGAGAATCTGTTGGGATTTCCGCCAAGCAGATTCAACAGGCCATTCAAGACAACTACGGAGGTTCTATTGACGTCCATATTCGTGATCCTCTGTAAGACATCTTCTTCCTTGATTTTTCTTATCATTATTTCTTGTATTTGTGCTTCCAAATTATGTATGCTAAAGCTAAGGCTTGTTTGGTGAGGAATATTTACTCTATTTTCAGTTTGATTAGAGGATTGTCCTACAGAATGTCGATTTTTAATGCTATCACTAAAATCAATCTTATTATTATTTTGTATAATCAGAATTAGTTTCGTAATACAAACTAGATATTTTCAAAATAAGTTTCAATTTAATTTATTTTTTTAACTGTGAAACTTTGGTCGAATAGTAAAAGTTGGGGTCTCATACGTCTGAGGTCACGTGTTCAACTTTTTATGAAAAAGAGTAAAAAACTTGTAATTATTCATACTCTTCCACAATGTGGGTAACTTTTCTGATCGGTCTACGTTATCTGAATTTTAATAGATTGACTTTGTAATTTTCTTCTATAGTGGGCAATTTTTACTGCTCTGCCTTCTTTTACAATATTTATGAGGGTGTTTGGATTGGCTTATTTTAAGTGTTTATTGACTTTAAGGTTTTTTCTAATTTTTGTGGTGTTTGAGAAAGATAAAAGGTATTTCTAAGTACTTACTTTTAGGCTCAAAAAGTACAAAAATAAGCTAAAAGCCAAAGTTGGGTATTACCAACTTATAACTTTTAAATTTTAGCTTATAAACTTTTAAAAAGCCAATCCAACCACCCTTGACCCATATTAGATTCATTCGCTCTCTTTTTTTTCTTTTTTTTCTTTTCAGAATCAAATAGTCTTACGTTAGATTCATAGTTTGTTGCTCTAGTAGCTATAATTTCACCAAGCAGACATGCCCAAAAATAGTTTAAGTGATGCGCAATGATGTGCATTTTATCATTGGGTAAAGTTGATCTACAACAACGTATAACGCATCATAGCAAGCTCGATACGGTAATAGAATAATAACCTGCTTTATTATGTAAAATTGCACCGATAGCGTGAAATTTAGTTACAGTTGTCATTTATGTATATAATTTAAATCCGTCCAATAATGCGTAAGTTCTTATACCTGCATGCTCATTCTTGCTATAATTTTCTCTTGTTCCTTCATTATGGAAAATCTAACATATCGTTTTTCATCCTTTGCACCTTTTTTTTTTGTGCAGCGAGCTGTGTCCAGTGGGTGTGGATCCAGTTCTCTGAAAGAAATGTCAATTCAGAAATCAAGCGAAAAGGTGTCTTATAGTCCTAACTGATATGGAACTCAATTTTTTTTTGCATAGTTGTCTTCAATATCCTGTTGAATCTGCTTGGCGGAAATTTTACAACAGATTTCAGATAGGACTTTTGGAAGTTCGCAAAACTCAAATTCAGAGTTCTGCTTCTTTGTTTCTATGGGAAATACCTTTGGCTTATGCTGCTATTACTTCCTTTTTGGGCACCATAAAACATTCAATGCAATTTCCTAGATTGATTCCGCGAGAGCTGTTCTAGAGAAACCCTGAACAATAACAGGCGATTCTGAGGCATTTGCATCCAGCACAGAGTATGTAGTTGACTTGGAATCAAGAAAACTTTTCTCAGCAAAAATCCCAATTTCACGATGAATAGTTTTTTTTTTTTTTTTTGAAACTTCGTTTTCTCTTGAAATGAGCAGTAACAATTTGTGTATCCAATTTATGAGATATGTAACAATTTGTGACTGGGCCATGTAATTATAGGTGATGTTTTAGTTTTAAAATTGAAGGGAGGTGATTCAAGTTTTAATTATTGAGTAAAGGTGACTAAATTTGATTAGTGATTAAGGGGTTTTGATCTTGCCGAATAGTTTTATTTTTGACACTTTAGCCCTCTATTTTATTTTTAATACTATGCCCTTAAGTTTTATTTTTAATACTTTAACCCTAAATTTTACTTTTAACACTTTGCCCCAAAGTTTTATTTTTAACACTTTGATCCAACCACTATAAACCCTAAAATACAAAAATCGAGAAAAAAAAATCCTCTTCTGCGTCGTTTCCTCCATTTTTGTTCTTCCTATCTGTTCTTCGTGTTGCTTTCTTCTTCTTCTTCTTCTTCATCCGCCACTGCTCAAGAAAAAAAATCATCCGATTTTTACAATTTTTTGATTGAATGTCATTGGTGTAGCACTGGCATTACTTCATAACTGTTTTCGGGTCCATTGGTAAGTTAAACAATACTGTTTCTTTCAATTGTTCATCTGGGTGTAGTTGCCTTATTTGCTGATTTTCCCAGATTCGTAGTTACAACAGTATAGTTGTTGCAACAAGTTCTAAAGTTGTTGTGTAAGAGCTTCTGAACTTTTTGCATCAGCTGTTGTAGTCCTAGTGTTTCTGCAAGAGTTGTTGATAAATTATGAAGTTGTTGCAACAGATTTACTAATCTGTTGCAACAATTACAAAAAATGTGAATAAATAATTTACAACAGCTGTAGTACTTTATGCAATAACTGTGAAATCTGTTGGAGAGCTCCTACTCTTTCCAATAACTTGTTACTTGTTGCAACAAGTATGATACTTGTTGTATCAATTACAGCAACTGTTGGACATATTTTACAGTTGTTGGATGAAACAGAGACTGAAGTTGTCTCCAACAAATAAGTGAGCTGTTGAAACTTTTTATGAAAAAGAGTAAAAAACTTGTAATTATTCATACTCTTCCACAATGTGGGTAACTTTGCTGATCGGTCTACGTTATCTGAATTTTAATAGATTGACTTTGTAATATTCTTCAATAGTGGGCAATTTTTACTGCTCTGCCTTCTTTTACAATATTTATGAGGGTGTTTGGATTGGCTTATTTTAAGTGTTTATTGGCTTTAAGCTTTTTAGACTTTTTGTGGTGTTTGGGAACTTTTTTTTTTGCGAGGATTGCCCTTCTTTTTGGGGTGGTCTTTAAATTTTGCCCCTCATATTTATGGTCTTTAAATTTTGCCCCTCATATTTGTGGTCTTTAAATTTTGCCCTTCGCTTGAAAAGATGGATGAACATCTAAGGTTTTGGGTTTGAACCCCACTCAGGCATAAAATAAAAAAAAAAAATTTGCAAGACAGGGCTGGGGGCGTGTATGCCGGATCCGCCATACAATCCTTAAGGAAAAACTAAAGTTATGTCAGATTCTGCATAACTAAAAGTTTGCCCATAACGTAGAATTTTTCCTTAAGGCATAGTTTGGTTATGCCTTATGAGGCAGACTTTTAGTTAATGCATAACCAAAAGTATGCCCCATATAAGGCAAAAACTTTTCCTTAAGGCATAGACTTTGCCTTATAAGGCAAACTTTTAGTTATGCCTTAAGGAAAAGTTCCGCCTTATGGGGTATACTTTTAATTATGTCTTTGGGGCACACTTTTAGTTAAGGCATAACTAAAAGTTTATCTTGAAAAGTAATATATATATATATATGCCTCAAGGCAAAGTCTGCCAGAAGAGGCATATCGAAATTTAAACTTTGCCTTATAAGGCAAACTTTCGCCTTATGGGGCATACTTTTAGTTATGTCTTATGAGACACATTTTTAGTTAAGGCATAACTAAAAGTTTACCTTGAAAAGTAAAATATATATGCCTCAAGGCAAAGTCTGCCGGAGGGAGCATAACGAAATTTAAACTGTGCCTTGTGAAATTTTTTAAAATTTTTGATTGAGCAGGGTTTCAAACCCGGAACCCATAAGTTTTAGCCAAAGGGCAAAATTTAAAAACCACAAATATGAGGGATAAAATTTAAAGACTACCGTTTGGGAAAGAAAAAAATATTTTTAAGTACTTACTTTTAGGCCCAAAAAATACAAAAATAAGCCAAAAGTAAACAATTTGGTATTACCAACTTGTAACTTTTAAATTTTAGTTTATAAGCTTTTAAAAAGCCAATCCAACCACCCTAGTCCCATATCAGATTCGTTCGCTCTTTTTTTTTTTCCTTTCTTTTCGGAAACAAATAGTCTTACGTTAGATTCATAGTTTGTTACTCTAATAGTTATAATTTCACCAAGCAAACATGCCCAAAAATAGTTTAATTTATGCGCAATGATGTGCATTTTATCATTGGGTAAAATTGATCTACAACAATGTATAACTCATCATAGCAAGCTCGATACGGTAATATAGAATAATAACCTGCTTTATTAAGTAAAATTGCACCGATAGCGTGAAATTCCTCTACAGCTGTCATTTTTGTATATAATTTAAATCCGTCCAATAATGTGTAAGTTCTTATACCTGCATGCTCATTCTTGCTATAATTTTCTCTTGTTCCATCATTATGGGAAATCTAACATATCATTTTTCATCCTTTGCACCTTTTTTTTTTTCTTTTCTGCAGCAAGCAGTGATGACCTTAAGTATGCTGCGGATTATCCAGCTCTCTGAAAGAAATGTCAATGCAGAAGTCAAATGTGTGGGGTGTAGTTTTTGTTTATTTTCATTTTCTTTCAATAATATTAGAATAGGGGGCAGGATGATTGCAAATGTCTTGTAATTTAATTGTATATGATCTTTAGTATATCCGTTTGTCAGTGTTTTGTGCAAATTTTATATTCATATTGTATGTGCCAGAACAGGCTCCATTCCACAAATTTAGAGTTGTTTTCTCAAAAGGTTACTCAACTATTCTTATTGCAATACAAAAGTCACTTAACTTTTATTTTGTAAGTGAAAAGCCACTCAACTTTCATCTTTGTAACACAAAAGTCATTTGACTTTGTTTTGTAACTGAAAAGTCAATCAACTTTCATCTTTGTAACACAAAAGTCATTCAACTCATTTTAGTCAACTCTTGCTGACGTGATATTTTTTAAAAAGTTAATTTCTTATTTAATATAAACTCACCAATTTTTACCATTTAGTGACCCGCCCTACTAACCTGACCTACTATCTAATGAATTTAGTGATGGACTTGATGAAGATGACTGAGAACTGATCAGTAGTGTAAAAAAATTCAGTAATAGACTTAGGAACCATAACCAATATATAATAGTGAGGCATCTCTTCGGAAGAGCATAACTCTTCAAAGGCAACCCTTCAGAAGAGGTGTAACTATTCAGTTATGAACTCATCAATTATAACTGGAAAGTTAATTAGGTTTCTACGCATATAAAAATACATACCTTATAAAATAAGATTTATATATAGCCCATAAAAACAACATTTTATTAGATCAAAAAATGGGCGTCTTTAATTAATAGCATATCTATGTACAATTATATTAAATATGTGAGCTAAATATAGAATTTCTAACAATCCCCCACTTGGACCACATATATTTCTGGAAAATTGTACATAACCAAAACTTTATAGTGCACACAATTTGCTTTCTCTAAGCAATCTGGTCCATTAATCGTACTATTATGGGATTAAAGTGATTTTCATAACATATATCTGTTACTAAATCCATCAATGGTAACAATATCAACAAAATCAATGACATAGATCAAGTATGGATGCATCGCATGGAAATTGCATGTAAAATTGATTTCAGTCATGCTTATTTCCAACTGGTCTTACTTTATGACTTAAATAGTCAATAAACCACTTTACACTTTATGCAAAACCGCAGTACAAAGTCAATAACTTTATATTCAGAGTTTTCAATAAACACTTGAAATTCATAAATTTCATAAAACTTTAATTTGTACAGAAAATATATTTGAACATGTCAAAAGCATAACTAAAACAATAAACTCCCACTGAAGTGACTAATCATAGAGTCCAACGACATCCATACAGGCTCATATAAAAAAAAACTTTTGGTTGCAACCTTTTGTTAGCAGAAACGTAAAAGAAAGAACGCAAGATTTAACGTGGTTCGGATCAAAATGATCTACGTCCACCAGAGAACAGTTGCCTTTATATTATTAACAAAGAAATGGGAGATTTCTCAATTACACTTAAGAGAATTGTTCTCTCAACTCTTTACTCACTACAATGTATTCTATGGCTTTTTGGGATGCTAAACAAAGAAGAATAGCCTCTCATTTTATAGGCATAAAATGACTTGGGCTCCAAGTTTGCTACATGAGCTCTTCAATTCTCCTCCACATCTTAGCATTCTTTGGCTCCAAGCAATGCATCTTTTGGCTCCAAGTAATTGAGCATCTTTTGGCTCCAAGTAATAGAAAATCATCCAACACATGAGTTTTTCTATTACATAACAAAAACCAAATCTTTGAATCTCCACCTTGATTTGCGTTTCAAGCATGCCTATGAACAACTCTAGCTAAAACTTTTAAGCTTACTGGGCAACCCCGTTGTAAGAAACAAGAAGAATCAAATCATTATTGAACACACCATCTCCACCTAATAACTGTTCTCTCAGAGTTGCATCAGTTGATGCGTACTCCCGCTAAGTCCTTGCAGTGTACAAACTTAGCGAGCGAGACTATCTTGGTCAACATGTCTGCAGCGTTATCGTCTGTGATAACCTTCACGACCTTGATAGTTCCCTCTTCAACAACATCTCGAATAAAATGAAATTTGACATCAATGTCTTTAGCGCGCTCATGCAATCTCTAATTTTTAATCAGACGAATAGCACTCTGACTATCACATCTAAGGATTGATTCCTGCTGAACCAAACTCAATTCCGCCACCAAACCTTTCAACCAGATAGCTTCTTTCACCCCCTCCGTTGCTGCCATGTATTTTGCTTATGTCGTAGACAAAGCAACAATCGACTGCAGAGTCGATTTCCAACTAACGGCACTGCCAACAAGAGTAAAGTTGTATCAGTATGTATTAAAAACAAGGTATGTATTACCGGGAAAAAATAAGTTTTTTGATTGATTCAGGGCGTCCACCCCCTTCAACGAATTAGAACCCATTGAGGGGTGCCTCAGCCCGGGAATGGGAGAGTGGTCGAAGCTAGTGCCGCATCATTATCTTATTGTTAGTGTGTGTATATATATTTGGATTACGAGCTATTATCATTCAGCGCGGTATCCTAAAGCAGCATTGAATTTGACCTTCTACACTTAGATATAGTGTTCCCAAAAGTGATACTCCTAATTTGTAACTAAAAGTGGACGCCTAAAATTAATTTAGAATTTGATGCATATACCAAACCATGATAGTTTTGGGAGGGATCAGTAACAAAAATTACAAAAAATTGGGATAAAGCACTCTTATAAGATCTTTGTAGGGCTTTTTTCTTTTATTCAAATGGTAAGAGGGCACGGGAGACTACCATAATTAATTGACAAACTGATGTGATATTTCATAGGGCTGCCAATGGTACAGTTCGGCCGGTTATTTTATAAAATTTATATCATATCGATTTTTCGATTATTTGATTTTGTAGAACCAAAATTAGACTTTTCAAAACCGTCCCATCAATTCGGTTTCTCTTCGGTATTGATGCGGTTGGGTTAATTTTCATTTTTTTAAAAGAACATCATGTTATTGTCACTAGTACAAGTTAAAGACACGATATCATGCATACTTCTCTAGGGCTTTGGCAAAAAATCTAGACATTTTTACTATTTAAAGGGTGATGAATCAAGAAAACATGAAAGACGACAAGAATAAAGATTTATCTCATTATTTTACGATAGTGTAAAACTATGTTAAGCAAAGACAAAAAGTATAATTTAGATCTCATGAGGGGCCAAAAATCAATCAACATGGGACTCAAGAACTGAGTCTTCTAAGAGCCCGTTTGGATTGGCTTACAGCTTAAAGCTGTTTGCAGCTTATAAGCTGAAAAAAATAAGTTGGGGTAGTCCAACTTATTTTTTTTGGCTTATAAGCTGTTTTCAGCTTATAAGCTGCTTTAGATAAACTAAGTCAAATGGGTCCAATTATTTTTTTGAGCTTATTTTAAGCATAAAATGACTTTAAGCTGGCCAGCCAAACACTCAAAAAAGCTGAAAACAGCTTATAAGCCAACTTATAAGCCAATCCAAACGGGCTCTAAATTAAGTATCCAATAAGATAAATTTAAAATCATACAAGAGGAAGGATATCTAACACTTTGTAGCTTACTATTCAATATCATTGGAATATCTTGCAACTTACAAGCTAGTTACTACTCGAGATGCTAGAACTAATTTAATTTCAATAGTAATATATAATAGGGTTTGGAATTGGAACTTAGGTGTTAATTTATGTTGCCGGCTTGTGTTCATTTTCATCATCCCGAACACAAGACGAAAATTTTAATATATATATATATATATATATATATATATATATATATATATATATATATATATATATATATTCAGTATGGTTCGGTATTGAGGTGTATATAAATTTACTGGAACAACATTACTACTACTCCATTAAAATAGTTAGGGGATGAAAATGCATAGGAAAATAAATTAGGTGGGTGTAAAAGCCACTTATTGAGTTGAACAGCACCATATGAATCGAGTGCAAAGGGAAGTCTCAAAGCTAACGACGTCGTTGCAGTAGTTAGTTTAGCACCTGATTGGTAGAGTCAAAATAGTCCCTTAAGTAAGCACTTACTACACCCTCCATCTCATAATAAGTGTCACCTTAGCCAAAAAAAATTCCCCATAATAAGTGTCACCTTAGGAAATCAAGATATAAATTGACTAGTTTTTTCCAATTCTACCCTTAGACAATAAAGTAACATCTAAATGATGATTGGAAAAATCACATAGTAGCTTTATATTGTTGGATTCCCAATGTCAAAAGGTTTACGTCTTGTGCACGCTCTAATCAAAAGGTAAAAATAATTTATTTTTATTATATAAGGGTAATTTGATAAACTTCAAATTACATTATTGGTTTCTCAATATGAGTGTTTTTTTGCTAAGGTGACACTTATTATGGGACGGAGGGACTAATAGTTTTGGTTCTTTAATTTTGTCAAAAGCTAACACTTTTAGTCTCCATAAATATTTACAGAACTTTGTCCGTTAGATTTGAAAAAAAATTGTCGAAAAAAAAGATTTAACTATGCAACACAAAAAATTACACTAACACTAAAAATATATAAAATTAGCAGAAATTACACCTAATAGCTACACTAGATACTAAAAATAAATAAAAAACAATACTTCCTCCGTCCCAATTTATGTGATATAGTTTAACTAGACACGAAGTTTAAAAAAGATAGGAAACTTTCGAAACTTGTGGTCTAAAACAAGTCATAAATATATGTGTGACTATAAATCATTCCATTAAGGGTAAAATGAGATGTTTTAAGTTAAATTATTTTTAAATATAGAAATGTATCATTTTATTTGGGACAAAGTAAAAAAAGAAAGTGTATTACATAAATTGGAACATAGGGAGTAAAAAAGCGTGAATTCCATTAATTTTCTTTTTTCTTTAAGAACGTTTTTAAGGTGGGTATCATTTCCCTAACTTACAAGGGAGTGAAAGTGCACAAAAAAACAAACAAGGTGGACGTAAAAAGTCACTTATTCCTAATTAAAGACAAGATAGTGCATATCACCATATTAAATTAGATTTTAATGCAAAGTGAAATCTAAACTTAACGACGTCGTTACAGTGCTAGGTTTTAGGCTGAGTACGTATATATATTTCTCTCTCTATATATAATAATAAGATGTTGAATTAAATCATGTATAAGATGTTGCTATGACAGATTTAAATTTTATAATAGGAAAAAACCCTACTGTAATGTGCAGCATTTGGTGCTTGGTTTAGTTATCAATGTAATTTACTTGTCAAAGAAGCCAAAAACTTCTACTCTATAAATGCCGAAAAAATGGGCCTTCTGTTTGAGGATATGTTCGAAACAGTCCCTTAAGTATATACTTAACAGTTTTATAAAAAATTAACACTTTTAATCTCCGCAAAATATTTACTGTTAAATTAGACGAAAATCGTGGAAATTTTCTTTAATTATAAACAACAAGAAAGTTCCATCAACACAAGTAATTATACTAGACACTAAAAAGATATAAAAATAGTAGAAACTATGTTCCATAACAAAGTTTATAATAGATACGGAGTATGTTAAAAGTACCTCCAAATTCATGGCGCATGATCAGAATGATGAATGAAATAGTCCCTTAAGTATATACTTAACAGTTTTGTCAAAAATTAACACTTTTAATCTCCGCAAAATATTTACTGTTAAATTAGACGAAAATCGTGGAAATTTTCTTTAATTATAAACAACAAGAAAGTCCCATCAACACAAGTAACTATACTAGACACTAAAAAGATATAAAAATAGTAGAAACTATGTTCCATAACAAAGTTTATAATAGATACGGAGTATGTTAAAAGTACCTCCAAATTCATGGCGCATGATCAGAATGATGAATGCAATATCCCTTAAGTATACAATTAACAATTTCGGGCCTTTAAGTTTGTCAAAAGTTCATGCTTTTAGTCTCCGCAAAATATTTACGTTAAATTCGACGAAAATTGTGAAAATTTTCTTTAACTATAAGCAACAAGAAAGTCCCAACAACATAAATAACTATACTAGACACTAAAAAGATATTAAAATAATAGAAATTATATTTTTAAAAATTGTATCAAATTCTAAAAATAAATTTAAAATAGCATGATGAGAATGATCAATGCAATATCAATTTATGTGATGGTATTTGACTAGTTATGGTATTCAAGAAAGAAAGCTAAATAGCCTCTCTGCCTTCTCAAAGGTAGGGGTAAGGTTTGTTGTTGTTATTTTGATCTTTGATTGTCTGAGCATTTTTAATTTTGAGCTCGTTAATTTGCAATTTACTTCAAATAATTGTTTGTTTTTTCTGATAGTTAAAAGTACGTTTATGAAAACTTCAAAATAATTGTTCGTGTCAATGATAAATAAAGAAGCACCTAAAATGACCTATACCTCCTAGGCTCATTGTAGTGGGATTAGGTGAAAAATCGTTTCTTTTCTGAGCATTTTTTAACTATGAGATCTTAAACTCGCAAATGACTTCAAAATAGTTGTTTCTGTGTAGGTTCTCTTTTTTTGTTATATGGGTTATATACGGAATTTTCTCAATTGTTAATGAAATTATTTACCTGATCAAAATATATATATATATATATATATATATATATATATATATATATATATATATATATATATAGTTGTTTCTTTCAATGCAAACTAAAGAAGCACCTAAAATTACCCAGACATATACTCATTATAGAGATTCATTTCAATTTTTAGTTGGCTTGTTATTTGCTTTTTTTTTTTTTTTTTTTTTGTGTGTCATAAAAAAAAATAGTTGGTGAAAATGTGGTCTTTTTTAGTGGAAATGTTGCTCTGGTCATTCAAGCGTTTTAAATTATGAGCTAATAAACTCGCATTGAGACTCCAAAATAATTGTTTGTCTCAATAAAGAATAAAGAAGCACCTAAGTTACGGATTCCTGGATTCCTAGACTCATTTTGAGCTTCTGTTTCTATTACGCATTCCTAGACTCTTAATTCTTAGTTGGCAACGTGTTCCAATTTCTGTGTTGTGATCTGTTTGTCCGTATGTGAAGTTGGTGAAAAATTGCCTCTTTTTCAGTTTGCTGATGATGTTGTTTTGATCTTTGATTATCTGAACATTTTTTAACTTTGAGCTCTTAAGCTTGCAATTGACGTTAAATTAGTTGTATCTTTCAATGCAAACTAAAGTAGCACCTAAAATTGCCCAGATATATACTCATTTTAGAGTTCTATTTCATTTTCCTAATTCTTGATTGGCCATTTTTTTAAAATCTTATTCTTCTGTAATATGTTTGTTGGTACATGAACTTGGTGAAAAGTTTGTATTATTTTAGTGGAAATGTTGCTTATGATGATATTTTGGTCTGTGGAGGATGGTATGTACGCAGCCTTACCCCCTACCTTTGATTATTCAAGAATTGTTAATTATAAGCTTGCAAACACTCAATGAGACTACATAATGATTGTTTGTTTCGATGAAAGGCGAAGAAGCACTTAAAATACGCATCTCTGGACTCCTTTTGGACCTTCATTGTTATCCAAATTCTTGGTTGGCGATGTGTTCACTATCTTCTGTACTTGTAATCTGTTTGTTGGTACATGAAGTTGGTGAGAACCATTTTTCTGTTGAAACTTTGTAAATGATGTTATTTGCCGGTTCCAACTATGTACAAAGAAGGGAGTTTACGGTTGGTTATAGTCTAATTTAATAACATTTGAAGACTAATAAATCAGTGTGGCACTAGTTAAGAGGATTTGTATGTTGGACCACAATTAATTTGGTTGTGGTGTGATTGATTGATGTGTTCTTTCATCGGCATTTCTAACTATATTACACCTTGAGTTATACAAGTCGAGAGAAATGGGTAGACTTTTTGATGAATATTAGTAAGTATGAAATGTGAATACACTTATAATCACGAGTTTGAGAAAGAAGGCGAGTGGAGGGATATGTATTCTTAGTGAAGGAAAAGATGTGAGGATTCAAATATAATGGTGAATGTCAAGAGTAAATGATGTATTTTTTTGCTTCATGTGATTAAAGGCCCTTTTACTTTTTGCCTCGTCAATCATAATTTAATATATAGCTGCGGTGGGTGCAACTCTTAGATATGAATTGATCAGGATGGTTTACTGTAATCCTCAAATGTCATCGCAATAGAACTTTAAATTACGTGCTTCATTTACAGTGCATCACTACATTTTATCTGGCAGTCGACTTGGTCATTCTCTTAACTTCCTGCTTTGCTTATTTAAGATCGATATCTCTCAAGTTTGCATATACTCACTTTTGTAGCTAGATTTGGTATAATCTGTGAATAAGATGTTGAGTTCTGTATGAAATTCTAATTTCAGGTGAAGTTGGATCACTCAAGACCACTGAGCAAGCGTAAGCACTGGGTTGCTGAAATTTTGACAAGAGCAAGAATTTATGTGCCTCCAGCAAAAACTACCACTGAGACGGTTAACAAGACTGAAGTGTTCCCTAATGCCAATTAGAGCTGAAAGAGAAGTATTGTCTCCATCTTCACCTTGTGTATCCAGAACAAATTGCCTATTTTCTAAACCTTTTGATGTTTTTGGTCCGCTACTGAGATCCGAGTACGCGTCAACTGCTGTTTCGGGGTTGATCAACTAGATTGAAGATCAGTGCCAGTTGGAAGCTGGTGTTTTCCAGGTTTAAAATGGCGTGCATTGGCCAATAGGCCCAAACAGCCAAACTAGGAGTTAGTGAAAGGTTCTAAGGCAGTAGGACTTCATGATATTCAAGGCTGTTAAGCAACTAAATGTTATATGTCCTGCAATTGCCTTGCTGTTTTTTTTTTATCCATTGGATCTAATACAAACTCAGGATAAATGATGGTTTCTGGTGTTACTGTCATTACTTGCTATGAGGTCGTTTCATCTTTTTAGTTGTTGATTTTTCCGAGTTGTGCACCTTAACAGCTCTTAAACTCGGTGACAGAGCGTCTATCTCTTTGTCCTGAGCATGCACTGCATATATTGTAACACAGATTTTGCTGCTACGAGCTAGTGAGGATTGTTGTTGATGCTGCTCCACATTGATAAAGAACTCCCTTAAGTTTTCTATTCTTAAATTCTAAGTAAATAAGGAAAGCCTTCTTTGTGATGCCATCGCTCTTTAGCCAAATCTTTGTTGTCTGATCTAGTTTGTTTGTCTTATTATTTGATTTTGTTTGCATATATCTGAAGTATAACTTGAACTCTTATAATTACCTTATCACCAACTAGCCCAGTTCGGGATCTACAGTCAAATCTCTCTATAGCGGCGTTGTTATATCAGTGGCTGTTAAAGAGAATATGTAATATAACATAATGTGTTAAAGAGAATATGTAATATAACATAATGTGAACGTCGAACCGAAGAAAACTCGACAGCTGTCGTGAAATGTTATTATAAAACTCGACCGTTATTGTGAAATGTTGTTATAGAAAAAGTCATTTCTCTATAGCGGCGTTATATCAGTGGTTGTTTCTGGCTGTTACAGCGAGATGTTGTTAAAGAGAATATGTAATATAACATAATAAGAACGTCGAACCGAAGAAAACTCGACCGTTGTGGTGAAATGTTATTATAAAACTCGATTGTTATTGTGAAATGTTGTTATAGAAAAGCCTGACTCTATATATTTTTGACTTCAATGCCTTTTCCTATGTAACACAGTGTTTCTTTCCCACAATTAGATCTTTTGAGTACCAACTGATCTACGGCTGCAATCTAGCCATCTATTCTACACTTGTAGTCTTTAAATTATTAGTACTGTTTCTATGATTCTTAAAGTAGGCAATCTGGTTTAATATGAGACATTTACATGGTAAAACATGCTCCTTTTTATTCACATAATAAATCCAGTTTCCAAGTTGACATATGACCCAAATTTTGATCTTCAAATTCAGAATTACATTGTTCTTTGGTTGATTGTATCATCAAAATATAATATATCCTTTTTGCATCATTTTAACATCTCTGGATAATTTCAGCAGATTAAGTAGTTACACCATAATGAGGTCTGACAAAAATTCTCTAAACTTAAAACATTGCTTGAATATGCATGTGAATTGGCAACTACCACTTGCCAATATTCTTAGTAGTACTTGAACATTGCAATTTAAGTAGCCTCCTCATACCTTACCATAACTTCTCAAATAACAGTGTAAAGAAATCTTTCAGCTGATCTTATCAACTCTTCTTTTTGCCAACAAATATATTTGACTACATTTTCTTTTCATACAAAAAGCAGCATGTACAAGCTAACGACTTGATGATATTACGACTCTTTGAACTGCTGAAGAAAACTACATTTAACCTCTCTTCGGAACTGTATAAAAGGAAACGATATTGTAAACCCTTTTTTCACTAGCATAACTACCTAGGAACTTAATCAAATGCCCAAAATTTCCTGCTGCTGTGTCAATGAACCATTTCTATGGACTCTGTTGAATTGCTTACCTGCTATGGTCATCGTAAAAAGTATGTTTTAGATCTTATCCTTACTTGACACAATTTGCTAAATCAGCTTGCCTCATACTTTGAGTTTCTCTCATGAATAAGATTTTTGTTTGGCTAGTTATCCAGCTTCTTTTATTACTATTAATTGGGAATTTGGGATATGAAAATCCCGAACCCTCTCTTTGATTTGCCAATTTAAGTAGTCATCCAGCTTCTTGTGGTTTAAATGTTAATAAGCATCATGTGTTTTTACAATATCATAAGACCTATCTATTCATTTTAATTCTTCATAGCACCTAGAAACTGGATAAATATGAACCAACACATACTCATGCACAAGTCCATAATCATAGTTTTCTATTACATAAATATGTCATTTAATCTGATAAATAAACAATGCAGAAAGTCTCAATAAAAGCATACACAGATATTGACTCACCAGTCACCAGTACACTATTGCTGATGACGACAGTATGTAACTACTAACAGTAGAAAACGTTAATTACCATAAAAACAAAACAGTAAGTATTAAACTCCACATACTTATGCATAAAAATATTTAACTCCATATTTTTCCATTAATCAACCTTTCCTTTAGATTCATGTGACTTTATAGTTTGAAGATAGCACCGGTTGCATTATTCCCTTTGCTGCAATCATAAGGTGGCCTTATAAAGAAAAACTTCAACTACCATACGAAATTACTTAGCAGTCTTGCTATCGATACTTCTTTGTCAGTTAATGAAAAGGACTGTATACATTGTTTAACCAAAATCCATTCCTTTTTTTATATGTAAACACTCAAAAAAATTACATTCCTATTACTCCCTCCGTCCCAATTTATGTGAGGATATTTGACTGGGCACGGAGCTTAAGAAGAAAGGAAAACTTTTGAAACTTGTGGTCCACAATAAGTCATAGATATTTGCGTGGCTAGAAATCATCTCATTAAGGGGTAAAATGGGCATTTTAAAGTTATATTGTTATTAAACATAGAAAGATGTCATTCTTTTTGGGACTGACTAAAAAGGAAAAAGTGTCATATAAACTGGGAAGGAGGGAGTATTTATCCCTTATCATGTATTAGCAAGTAAATTGGAGAATATGGAGTGAAGACTCCTCAAAATGGTACTGGGAGAGCATAGTATTTATATTAAATAAATAAATAGAAAACATAATCTGCTTTGCAACTAGCTATAATTAGAGAGTAACGGCTAAAGTACCTTGTATTGATTCTGTTTGAGCCCTAAATCATTAGACCCTCTTGGCTGGGAGTTGCTCTGAACACCAAAACCAAAGGGGTTGGACTTTGTCTGCTGCATATTCGTACTCTGAAAACTAGTGGATTGGCTGCCAAACCCAAATAGATTCGGCTTCGGATGTTGTGGGGCAGCGTGTTGCAATTTACAACGTCACCATATTGACAGTTGGATGAAATAAGACAACGATCAGATCCTGTTTTTCATACTTTCGCAAAGGAACCTAATAATCAAAACAACAGAAAAAGATTCGATTGCATCAGCAGTGATAAGTCATTCACCGTAGCACTTACAACCCTGAGCCTATAGTTCCAGTCACTAGTTCATATCAGTGTTTTAGTTGCCTAGATAAGTACATAGACTCGTTAGTAAAGATCACAATTTTGATTACCAATTCCATGTAGACTTAAACCCTTTTTTTTTTTTTTTTTGAGGATGCAGACATTAACCAGAATTCTAGTTACTAGAAGTCAATTTTCTAGTGCTCACAAGCTGGCCCGGACACCATGATTACAAAAAGAAAGTGAAAAATTTCTATAAATTTGATATTACTCAATACCACATTTTCCAAGAAGTTCATAAACGTTTGCGCTGCACTAGGCAGATAGCTCAAATACACTCATTCTCTCTAAGCGAGGTTCTAAGAGTTGCAAGATTTTGAGAGTGAGAGAGACATCATTAAGAGGTTTAGAATCTCCTTGTTCGGATTGAACTTCAGAATTACATACAAGATCAATTCTTCATGATAATATCTTTCTTCTTATAATCTTTATAGCTCGGGTTCGTTCTTGTCGTTCTTTTGGGGTTATTGGTTTCGCATACTAATAGTTACCTTAGGCGTTCAAATAGGGTCCGAGATTTCTTCTGTTCATCAGTTCTTATTGGGATTTCTATCTTACTTTTTTTTTTTCCAATTATTCCGCTTGCGTAGAATCCAAATTGTATAATCAGGATTTTACTAGCTATGATCATTCAGCCATTACAATAAAGATGAGTACAACAATCAATCAATCAACCAACTATCCATCAATCCTAAACAAGTAGTGCGCTATATCAATACCCTTAGTGCGCTATATCAATCCCTCCAACACAATGTTAAAAGGAACTAATTTTACCTTAATCCATACTAAGGACGAGTTTTTAAGGATTAGGGGAACAAGAAAACGCAAAAATAGAATCTTTACATGAAGATCTCAGGGCGGGTCATACATTTTATCTCTTTTTGTTTAACCCATTTTCGACCCGCCCATATCCTATCCAACCCACCCATTTGCCACTCCTAGCTATGATCATACAACAATCAATCAACTACCCATTAATCCTAAACACAATGTTCAAAAAGGAACTAACTTTACCCAAATTTACTCCTGTATCCATACTAAGGACAAGTTACAAGGATTAAGGAAGCAATAAAACACAAAATCAAGAATCTTTATATGCAGGGGTTTATCAAGAACACTATGAATATATGTGCATTAATTAATAAAGTATATGTGAATGTAATTGAAACCCAAAATAATATTTACCTGCCACGCATAAAATTCCTGCAGAGTTCTTTTCTTGGAGGCATAGCGTTAAGAATAGAGAGAAATTATGGAATGACCAGCAAAATCGTTCCTTGGGTAAAATCTTGTTTTTTATAAGAAAAAAAGGCAAGTCTTTCTTTTCTCTTTTTATTTTTAGGGATATATTATATCTGGTCCCTTAATTATTACTCCCTCGATCCCAATATCATTGCCACATTTTGCATTCTGAGAGTCAAAGAACAGCCTGTAATTTTTTTCATATGTGTTTTAAATATTTAAAATTATTAATTATGGTAGCTTACAATATTTTTTATGTAGTTTTTAAATATGTAAATTTTATTTCGATTAAAGATTTTAAGTTCAAACATACAGTCAAAATTAAAAAGTTTGACCGTCGAAAAACAAAAAATGTCAATCTTTTGAGACAAAGTGAGTAGTAAATTCTAATTCTGACCCATGTGATTGTAATTTTGACCCTTTTGGGTGCACTTGAGCTGAGGGTCTTCTGGAAACAGCTTCTCTGTCTCATTAGGTAGAGGCAAGGTCTGCATACACTATATCCTCTTCGGAACCCATTTTATCAAATTACACTAGGTATGTTATTGTTGTAATCATGACCCTTATAATATATGGCTAGATGTATTTAACCTTCAATTTTTTAATATGTAAGTTTTAATCCATAACAATTTTTGCATTGAACCCACAAATGCTTGTATTTTTTAGTTACCTCGAGTTCATTAGAACTTTCTCTTATAGTTAAATCACTACCCTTCATGCGAGTTCGTCTACTGGAACCCTCGTTTTCACTACTAGAGGAATATATAGTATTTCATTGCTACAAGTATGGATAATTGAAAATAATAAGACATGGATTTGGATATTTCCCTTTAATTATTCATGTCAACTAAACGGGGGGATTGAAGGGAATTTTGTGAAGAGAAAATGGATTATGGGAGGGTGTAACTTGAAAAGACAATTATCTCGCTTGCAAACATATCTGGGCGGGATTAAATATATGACAGAGGTACCCGATATTGTAATCATCGTTGATCAGCACGAAGAATATACGGCCCTGCAAGAGTGTATTACTTTAGGAATTCCAACAATTTGTTTAACCGGTACAAATTGTGACCCCGACCTCGCAGATGTTTTAATTCCAGCGAATGATGACGCCATATCCTCAATCCTATTAATTCTTAACAAATTAGTAGTAGCAATTTGTGAGGGCCATTCTAGCTATATAAGAAATCCTTGATTAATAATAACATAATAAGATAAATAACTTACTTCAGAAATCACTTATGGAATCTTCCCGAAACAGATAATTAATCATCTGCTTCTCACGTTCCGTGAATAGCCAAGACATTGAGGAATATCCAGAAAGGCATTTCGGGAATCGACCTGATTATATATATATATATATATATATATATATATATATATGAAGATGATATATTATTATATTTAATTCGAACTATATTACTCTCAAATATGGAGGCACTTAAATAACACGTGAATCGTCAAATAATGTAATATTAAATCTATGAATATTTACAAGCGTAGAAATCAAAATGCATATTTTAATTAAAGAGTAAATGATAAGAAAAACAGACCTAAACTATCATTTCTCCGCAAAGTTCACACCCCAATTATCCGTTGTTTCTTTTTTCTACACGAGTTTCACATCCTAACCAATAGTTGTTCATTTTTCTTATCTGAATTATTGTCATCTATGTATTAAAACACACCTCAAGTTTAGGTATGTATTAAAGCACACTTCGATATTTCCTATCTGAACTATCACCATCTATGTATCAAAACACACATCGAGTTTATGCTTGTATTAAAACACACCTCGATATTTACTACCTGAACTATCACCATCTACTCAACTAGGTGTGTTTTAATGCATATATTATAATAATTCAGGAAACAACTGATTATTGGGGTGTGAAACTCACGAAAAAGTGATAGTTCAGGCGTGCTTCGACCATTATCTCTTAATTTAATTGAAAATTAAGTTTAGTTAGACAAATATCATAAGAACGAAAAAAGAGTTAATCGATATTTATTTCTGAGTCTTATGTATCCTATGACAGTTACAAAGGTTCTTCTTTGACCATAATAACTTAATTATTTTTTAATATTGGTAGAGGAGACTCTCATTAGACGGAGATGGCAATCATATTTCTGCAAACTCTTGAATGAAAAAGGGGACAGAGACATTGTGTTGGGAGAATTAGAACATATAGGAAGGCGTCACGATTTTGGGTATTGCAGGAGTATTAAGGTTGACGAGGTTAAGGGTGTTGTTCGTAGGATGCGCAGGGGAAGAGCGACCGGACCTGACGAGATTCCTGGGGAATTTTGGAAGAGCGTGGGCCCGGCAGGTTTGGAGTGGCTGACTAGGTTGTTTAATGTCATCTTTAAGACGGCATTGATGCCCGAAGAATGGAGGGCGAGTGTAATGATCCCTCTATACAAGAATAAAGGAGATATCCAGAGTTGCAACAACTATAGAGGTATCAAGCTGCTAAGCCATACTATGAAAGTGTGGGAAAGGGTGGTAGAGATGAGGGTGAGGAGATGTGTGTCTATTTCAGAGAACCAGTTCGGATTCATGCAGGGACGCTCAACTACAGAAGCCATCCATCTTGTGAGAAGGTTGGTGGAGCAGTATAGGGAGAGGAAGAAGGACTTACACATGGTATTCATCGACCTAGAAAAGGCTTATGACAAAGTTCCAAGACAGATCCTATGGAAATGCTTGGAGGCTAAAAGTGTACCTGTGGCATACATTAGGGTGATCAAGGACATGTATGAAGGAGCCAAAACCAGGGTAAGGACAGTATCAGGAGATTCAGAGCACTTTCCAGTTGTGATGGGGTTGCATCAAGGATCAGCTCTTAGTCCGTTTTTATTTGCCTTGGTAATGGATGAATTGACACGGCAAATTCAAGGTGAGGTGCCATGGTGTATGTTGTTCGCGGACGACATAGTCCTGATCGACGAGACTCGTAGCGAAGTTAACGCTAAGCTGGAGAGTTGGAGACATACTCTGGAGTCTAAAGGGTTTAAGCTGAGTAGGACCAAGACAGAGTACTTGGAGTGTAAGTTCAGTGAAGTACCTCAGGAGGCGGGCTTGGAAGTGAGACTTGGTACCTAGGCCATCCAGAAGAAAAGTAGTTTTAAGTACCTTGGGTCTATTCTGCAAAGCTGCGGGGAGATTGACGATGATGTCACACATCGTATTGGGGCAGGTTGGATGAAATGGAGTCTTGCTTCTGGAGTGCTATGTGAAGAGAAGGTGCCACCAAAACTGAAGGACAAGTTCTACAAAGTGGTGGTTAGACCGACTATGTTGTATGGGGCAGAGTGTTGGCCGATTAAGATCTCTCACGTTCAAAAGGTGAAAGTTGTCGAGATGAGAATGTTAAGATGGATGTGTGGCCACACTAGGAGTGACAGGATTAGGAATGAGCATATTCGGGATAAGGTGGGGGTGGCCTCGGTGGAAGGTAAGATGCGAGAAGCGAAATTGAAATGGTTTGGGCATGTGAAGAGGAGAGACACAGATGCCCTAGTGCGGAGGTGTGAGAGGTTGGCCATGGATGGTTTCAGACGAGGTAGGGGTATACCGAAGAAGTATTAGGGAGAAGTAATTAGACACGACATGGCGCAACTACAGCTTACCGAGGACATGACCTTAGATATGAGGGTTTGGAGGACCCAAATTAGGGTAGAAGGCTAGTAGATAGTCTCGTTTTCCGTTCTTATTAGTAGTCGCATTATCGCAATATAATTTCTTCTGCTCAGATTTATGCTATTATCTGTTATTTCCTGTGCTTTGATTATCCTGTGCTATCTGTGTCGCTTGCATTATTTCATTTCATATCGCTTTGATTCTCTTAACCTTATCTGACTTCTTTTTATGCTTTTATTGAGCCGAGGGTCTTTCGGAAACAGCCGTCCTACCTTGATAGGAGTAAGGTCTGCGTACACTCTACCCTCCCCAGAGACCCCACGATGTGGGATTTCACTGGGTTGTTGTTGTAGTTTTTTTTTTTTTATGTATTTACTTTTTTTTTTTTCAGTCTATTAAAAAAATATCATTTCCTATATTTAATAACACTTTAATTTCAATGTTCTATGTTTAAACCACAAGATTTAAGGACATCTTCGTACATTGCACATATTTTTGAGTTAACACTTGAAAATTTAACAGTCTTATTTATTTACTAAAAATTTCGTGCCTAATCAAATTAAGACATATAAATTGAAACATATGAGGTCTAACTATAGTAATTTTATACAATTTTAAACTACAAGCATTCTTTGAAAAAAGAAAAAGAAAATTTATGTTCAAACTAATACTCCCTCCGTCCAATTTATATGATGGTTGACCTATTTAGCGAGTCATATCCTTTTTATTTGACTTAATTTTAAATATAGATTTTCAAATATTTTATATTTAAAAATTACATAAAAATAGTATAAATATGCGTAATTAATAGTTGGAGAAGATTATAGTAGCGTTTGACTCCCAAAACAAGTCTAACCTATAAATTGTGAGTGAGGGAGTACCTATTCCAAAAGCAAGCAATTACCCCAATTATGTGGCATCCAGTGGAAGGGAGTCCGGCCCTTAGTGTGACCGCTGCCCACAAAAGAGTTGGAAAAATTTAGGGGCAATTTGCACGATTGACTTTATTCGGGGTGGTCTTTAATTTTTGCCCTGAAATTGTTGGTCTTTAATTTTTTTTTCCTTCGCCTAAAATATCTTAAGGTTCTGATTTCGAATCCCGATTCAATAAAATAAAATCACAAGACAGAGTTCCGTTGCGAAATTAGGCTTATTCGAGTAAAAGTTAAAGACCCAATTTTTGTAAAATTTCAAACAAAGTAAAAAAAATAAAAAAATTATGCCTTACAAAATTTCGCACGATAAACGTTTGCCTTAAAGCAGAATGTACCTTAAAATTCTGCATTATAAGCATAACTAAATTCTACCTTATAGTTTTAAGACAAATTCTGTCTTATAAGGCAGATTTTTTGCAAACCTTACATTGTGATTTTTTTTTATTGAATGGGAATTCGAACCGGAATTTTGAGATATTTTCGGTCATTTTTTAAGCCAAGGACAAAAATTATAAACCACTAATTTGAGGGGCAAAAATTATAGACCAGCTCCTTTGAAGGACAATCCGTGGAAAAATATGAAAATCAATCATATATATATACAAAAGCAGGACAAAGGGCCGCTAACGTGGCGCAACTAAAACTCAGGAACTCTATTTATCTTTTTTGTCATTTTTTTTTAATTTTTTCCCTTCTATTTTTTTTTTTAAATGCACTGTTCCTGTAAAAAGGAAACACACCGTTTCCGAAAAGAAGCAACGCTTCGGAAAAGATGAAACGCCCACTTCCTTTACTGCAGAATTCATCAGCTTCTTCAATTAAAATGTCTCTTTAAATTTACTGTCAAAGTTCCTGTTATTTGATCCACTACGCGATCTTCCTCTTACCATTCGCTAACTCTACACTCACAAAGATGATGGATGAATCTTCCATACTACACAATCAAGAGTAGGATATACACAACCACAAAAAACAATATTTCAGGTATTAAAGAAATATATATCAGAAAGAATATTGATCTTTTCCTGCTCACGTTCGCTGCGCATTTTCTCAATTACCAATCACGGAGATAACAACACAATGTTGAGTTAAGATTATTTGCAGGAATCTATGCACCCATTGCTGCATCTTCGGGTATTCTCTTTAGTTTTCTTTACTTAAATCGTATTCATTCTTATCATTTTGTAATACATTTAATATTATCAAAATGATCCAATAAATATATTCTTTAAATATTATACATTCTGTCTCATTTTTCATGAATAGTAAAAGACCTTCAAGATAGATGAAAGTGGAAGCTTCCCTTATCAAATTTCCAAATTGAAGACCGAGATCACCTTGAGGTTCTGAGGCTGAAGTACTTAAAATAATTTTTTTGAAGAGATTAGGCAACTCTTGAGGTTCTTGATGTAATATTATAATCTCAAAAAGTCCCTAATACAATTCTAGGCTCTGTTGTATCATTTTTATCTTTATGTAGATTCACAGTCTTATCTACATAAGAAAAATTAAAGATGAATTATAGCTTTAAGATACTCAGTTCTTTTCTTTTGTTATTTTTGCCTTAATTATTCTTTATATATGCGAAGATATAATAAGTCTATCAACGAAGAAATAACGAAAGAAGGTGGAGTTGGAGAAAATGAAAGGCTATAAAATTTGCTTATTTCATATATTATAATATATCCCTTAATTCTTAACAACTATCTTTTTCCCAACGACTCCGTCATCACTCTTTGAAAAACTAAAGTAATTTAATTTACAATAACACCTTTTAATTGATAGTACGTGAATTTTGTTGAAATAATCTGTTTGTTTTGTCATAAATGAGTTTAATAATATTTTAGGTTTAAGTGATAGCTCAATAAAATAGTGGGTTGCATTTATGCTTTTATCTATGAAAATATCTAATTGAAACAAAAAACTTAATACCTTTTTTCAATAATATGTTAAACTTTATCCATTTAGATTCGAGATCTCAAATATATATACCTTTTCAAATAAACAAACAAACGCTTTGGACCATGAAATTCACTTATTATATTTTACCTCATTAGGTTCTTCTCTTATTTGAAATTTTTATCCTGAATTCAGGGAGTAAATATCGTTTGGTCGACAAAAAAGTGAAAAGCAAATTTCAACTTGATACTTCCAGAGTTAACTCACTTTTAACTCATAGTTAATGAACTCATAATTCAGTTTGATTAGCGCATTCTATTATCTATAAAAAGGTTAAAGGTCACATAAAAGTATTACATATATTGAATTTTCGGAAAAGGGCCTAAAATACCCTCAAATTATTGAAAATGGAGTAAAAATACCCTCTATCCACCTTTCAGCCCCCAAATACCCTTATCATCCACCTATTGGGTCTAAAATACCCTTATCACTAACAAAATCTTTTCATTAAACACGTGTCATTTTTCTATTGGTTGGATTATAAAATTAATTAAATTAATTAACTTTTGCAATATTGACCAGATAGTGCCCCCCACCTCCCAACCCGACCCCCCCCCCTGAATTTTTTTTTTTTTTTGAAAAAAAAGTTGACATTTTTTTTTGCACCCCACCCCGCACCCTACCCCTCCCCCGCACCCCTACCCCCCCCCCTCGACGCAAAAAAAAATTAATATTTTTGAAAAAAAAAGTTTTGACGTTTTTTTTGAGTTTTTTTAGCTGGGAGGGGAGGGGGGAGTAGGGTGCGGTGTTTGGGGGGTGGGGGGAGGGGGAGGGTGCGGGGTGGAAAAAATCAACTTTTTTTTTCAGCTGGGAGGGGGGGGGGGGGGAGGTGTAGGGTGCGGGGTGGGGTGCAAAAAAAATATTGTTACGCTTCTCAACTTCCTAGTAAAAAGCACAAGTACTGTGAAATGTCTTGATAAATTAAAATGTCTAATGTAATTGAGTTACCAAAAGAAAAAAATATCACACCCTAAAAAACATGGTATATTTTCAACCAAAAATCTAAAAGGCACAAGTGTAGACTACAATATTGTTTTTGCACCCCACCCCGCACCCTACACCTCCCCCACCCCCCAAAAATCTAAAAGGCACAAGTTGGCTTTTTTTCCACCCCGCACCCTCCCCCTACGCCCCCCTCCCCTCCCAGCTAAAAAAAACCCAAAAAAAACGTCAAAACTTTTTTTTTTCAAAAATATTAATTTTTTTTGCGTCGGGGGGGTGGGGTGCAAAAAAAAATGTCAACTTTTTTTTCAAAAAAAAAAAAAAAATTCACCGGGGGGGGGGGTCGGGGGGTAGGGGGTGGGGGGCACTTGGGTTATCTGGTCAATTACTTTAATTAATTTTATAAGCCAACCAATAAAAAAATGTCACGTGTTTGACCAGAATATTCTGTTAGCAATAGGGGTATTTTAGACCCAATAGGTGGATGGTAAGGGTATTTGGGGGCTGAAAGGTGGATGGAGGGTATTTTTGCTCCATTTTCAATAGTTCGAGGGTATTTTAGGCCCTTTTCCGTTGAATTTTTGATTGACCTTGGAATGATGGAGATCATGCACATGCAATCCATAGATAGTAAAGTGACGTAATACCGTTCATAAAACAGGAATCCTCTTTATTCTCATTTTTTGTCCTCATTTTCTTTAAAAATTTGGTGCTCTTTTATATTTTTATTTATGGTGAAAACCGTTGAAAAGTTTAAAAGTTTTCTCATTAAATATATAAACTAATTACAGCTTCAATGACTTTTGTAACTCCTCAAGATTTAAGGCACTCATTATTTACTACTTTTTTCGGTTTAAAATAAGTGTCACTTAGCCTTTTTAACACCCATTAAAAACACTTAACTGCTCGGAAAAAATAGGTATTTTAACCAAATTTATCCTTATTTAATAAGACTCTTGATTATTTATTGCCTTAAGTAAATAGGGGGTAAATCTAGATAAATGAAGTTGATTCCTTCGATTTTATAAGTGAACACTTATTTTAAACTGGAGTATTTGAACATGACCAGTGTTGCTTCTTGTGAGAAATCAATGAAACGAATTAAAAACATCATCGAGGTTTTCGAATACAAATTATTGAAGTTCAAGTTTCAGAGAATTTAATGTACTTCTATTAGCTTTCTTTGTCAAAATTTAGTTCTCATCTTTTAGTAAAAATGGACCTTCGTGTAATGCATCTTAAATTTATTTTTATGATATCTTTTCACATTTTTTCATATATATTTGATTTTCAATTTTTCTCCCTTCTGAATGTCATAGATTATATATTTATATTATAATTCAATTTTTATTTCTTCCGCATTAATTACACTTTAAAAAGATAAGTTTAAATTCGCGCGAAGCGCGGGCACATTAACTGATATATAATATAAAGCTAGGCATAGACAATCCTATGAAACACTTCTCTATGACCTTCATTGGCATATATATATTTTTTTTTTGGTGAACGAAAAATATTTTATTTATTTGTCACCTACAGTCTATTACAAAGCTCTCCTTTTAGTTCTCTATTCATAGATTTGCTATCTCTTTCTCATTACTTTTCCTGTACGCATGCTCCTTTTCCTGCAAGGTTAGGTAAGTAGTCTATCTATCCAACTGCTCTCTTTTTGACTCATCTTTTTGCCCATCAGCCAGCTTTTCCTCATTTTGCATTCTTGTTTGAGTTGTCGCATCCACCCTACAATTGCTGGCACTTTCAGGTCCCAGACTGCTTTGTTTCGTGCTTTCCATATCCAATATACCAGTTTTGCTAGTGTGGCTATAACTATCCCCCTACACCTTCTTCCTTTTATGCTTCGTGCTACCCTTTTCCATATCCCTTGTATATCTGTATGTTGCACCCCTGTACCTATCCACTCAAGAGTTGCTTTAAGACATTTCTTGGAGAAGTTTCACTCAAAAAATAGGTGTTGGACAGTCTCCTCATGGTCTCCACACATAGCACATTTATCATCCGGGCTTATGCCAAGCTGGTACAGTCGAGCTTTAGTCATTAGCCTTTGGTGCATGACTAGCCAGCTTATTAAGTTGTGCTTTGGCTGGTTATCTTTGTTCCATGCCCACCTGCCCCATTGACATGTTTCCCTCTCTCCCATTCGCCATTTGTACCCACTTCCTATAGTGTACTTCCCTTGAGCTTTCAACCATCCATTCTGCACAAATCCTGGACCATAAATTTCTCTCATCTTGCATATCTTTTTCCAGTTCGAGCAGCAGTCCACTAGTGGGGCATACTGCCCCCATTCCTCTCCTTTTATGTATATGTGGCTTACCCACTTCACCCAAAGAGTGTCAGCTTTCTGAGCGATGTTCCACACATATTTTACTATCGCTGCCTGATGTGCCGTATAATTACGGGATATTCGATGCTAATCTCTTAAGCTTTTGTAAATCTTCAAGCACTTTTGGTGTTACTTTTCGTGTGTTTATGTCATTTTGTAGGAAAAGATAGTTGGAAAGCATAACGGAACAAAATGAAGCAAAATAGGACAAGAACACACTGCACAACATGCGAATCGCATGTCATGCCTGCGGTTCCACAATCATACCGCAAAGAGTGACAGAACTCTGAAGAAGAGAAATGAAAAGTTGCACCATGTGCGAATCCAACATGCGGCTCGCATGTTCAACATGCGGTACAACAGTTCTCACGCAAAGTGTGCCAGAGAACTCTGAAGAAGAGAAATGAAAAGTTGCGCCATATGCGAGTCCAACATGCGACTCGCATGCTAAACATGCGGTACAACAATGCTACCGCAAAGTGCGCCAGTACTCTGGAAAGCTTGAAGGCAAAAGCACAACGTGCGGCGGCTGAGCACGACATGCGTCTCGCATGTCTGTCCTGCGACACACTATGCGAGACGCATGTTGCATCTGCAGGGGTACTTTGGTCTAAACTTTGTGCACGTTTATGGGAGATATAAATACCTAACTAGGGTTCTGACAAGGACATTCTCTGCACTTGATATTTTCTTTTTGTAAGAAACATTTATACCTGGTTGTTGAAGCTTTGAAGGAGAATCTTTCACTCTATTTGGAGTTGTTTTCACAACAAGATTTGTAAGCATTATGACTACATTACCTATCTTTATTTCTTATTTAATGCAAATGTCTAGCTAATCTCACTAGCTAAGGTTGTGGGACCAAATGTGTTAGTAATGTGATTGGGTTTCATATTCACTCCTCATTTGTATGTTGACGATGCATTCTATCTGCTCTTCGTACCTTAACATTTTTTTATGGTTGCAAACATCAATTGCGCCTAATCACTTTCACCTTGCTTGAGAAAGAAGGTGGAAGTTAGGAAAAGGGTTAGATAGCAAGGATCTGGGTCAATACACCCATCTAATAGCCTGAGCTAGAGATAGGATGGCTAACTTGTAGCATATTGGATGTGTATATGGTTCACATTCTAAGGCTTGAGAAAGCTTAGTAATGATATTTATTAATTTGGTCGAAGGACTTTTAATAAACTTAAGCAATCCATCGTTAATCGCATCGCAACATTCAAAGAGGTTAAATTGATACCCTCTCGCATTGCTTCCCATTGGAACTGCAACCTTAGCCCCTCTCTCTAATAGTTTACATCTTATTACAATACCATTTAATTGTCAGAAATCAAACATCAAACCTAATATCATTATATCCCCTTACCCTCGAAGTTTAGACTAATAGTCGAGTGTTACACGTGATAAGTCTGTTTCTTCACTGTATGCTCTGTGGGATTCGACCCCAACCTTGTTGGGTTCTATATTTGACAACGACCGCTTACTCCTGATAATAAAGGTGTAATTTGGGCGTATCAAATTTTGGCGCCGTTGCCGGGGAATACGGTCTAGAAATTTACTAACTAGTGTAAAGCTTTACTTTTAGTCTTTATTTCTTTTCTTATTTCCTTTTTGTTGTTGTGTGTTGTGCAGGCAATATGGATGAGGATGGTATCCCTGTCCAAAATCCACCAGTAGTGGTTGGTGAAGAAGCTGCGGGGGCAGGTTATGCAGCTGCAATTCAGCCCCCGCCTTTAATTGGAAACTCGAGTTTCCACATAACCAACACAATGCTACACCTGCTCAACACTAAGGGCCTGTTCGGTGGTCTACCCACAGATGACCCGAATAGGCACCTTAGGAACTTTCTTGGGGTCTGTTCTACCAATGTCCATCCGGGCGTCTCAATTGAAGCAGTCAGGCTACGGCTCTTCCCGTACTCCCTAACGGGGGAAGCCACGGCTTGGTTAGATGATCTTCCTTCCGGGTCCATCACTACTTGGGAGGAACTGACCGAAGCATTCCTCAAGAAGTTCTTCCCTCCATCGCGGATGTTACAACTCCGTGACGAAATCAACAACTTTCGTCAACTTCCTGATGAGGCTCTCCATGAAACTTGGATTCGTTTTAAAAAGAAAGTCAAAAGCTGTCCCAAGCATGGATGGCCTGATGGTGTGCTTCTGCAAACATTTTATAGATCTCTAGATTCGGTCAACAAATCAGTGGCGAACAACATTGCAGAGGGGTCTATTATGGACAACTCTTATGCCACCATTAGTGCATTTTTGGATAAATTGGCCGAGACTAATGAAGCATGGCACACTAGGTATTCGGAAGTAGGTGGAGGAAGTTCCTCAAAATATGTGCTCACTCGTGAGATGATTAAGAAGGAGGAAGAGAGAAATGAGTCCATGGCCAAACTTGTCACCCAAATGGACCTTCTGACAAAATATGTCATGGGTGGCGGAAGCAAAAAGGTGAACGCGGTAGAATCCTTTGAAGCGGAAGATGAAAAGTTCCTCAAGTTCATCGAACGATTAAAGGATCTCTCAATAAATATTCCATTGGTTGAGGCACTTGAACAAATGTCTGGTTATGCGAAGTTCATGAAAGATCTAGTGACCAAAAGAAGGAGTCCTGGCATTGAAACATTGGGGGGCACTCATCATTGTAGTGCAATCGTCACCAAAGCTTTGGTGCACAAAAAAGAAGACCCCGGAGCATTCACAATTCCATGCACCATCGGTAAATACAAGTTTGCTAAAGCTTTATGTGATCTTGGAGCAAGCATCAATTTGATGCCGCTTTCTATATTCAACAAGTTGGGATTGGGCACCCCCCGTCCTACCACGATGAGATTACTTATGGCGGATAGAACTGTAAAGAGGCCTATTGGTATTCTTTATGATGTGCTTGTAAGAGTGGATAAATTTATTTTTTTCGGCCAATTTTGTGATCTTGGATTGTGAAGTTGACTTTGAAGTTCCCATAATCTTGGGAAGACCATTCTTAGCCACAGGGCGTGCCCTCGTGGATGTGGAAAGAGGTGATCTGAAATTTAGAATGAATGAGGAAGAGATCACTTTCCATATTTGCAAGTCAATGAAACAACCGGCAGATATGAGTGTTGTGTCGGTTATTGACACAATTGATGAAGCAATGGAGACAGCCATAGAACATGAGCATATAGGTGATATGTTGGCTGCGGTGATAATGAATTATGAATGGGAAGACGAAAAAGAATTTGAGGAGATGGTCAATGCATTGGTTGGAATGGGGTCTTACCACCTAAATCCAAAGAGACTCGATCTTGACCTGGAAAACCGAGCAACTCCTCCTGCAAAAACTTCAATTATTGAGCCTCCTACTTTGGAACTCAAACCTCTTCCTTCACAGTTGAGGTATGAGTTTCTTGGACTCAACAACACATTGCCCGTGATTATATCTGCCCGGTTGACGGATGAGCAAAGAGAGAGGTTGATGGTGATCTTGAGAAGATACAAAAAAGCTATCGGGTGGAGTATTGTAGATATTCAAGGGATTCCACCCGGTATTTGTACGCATAAAATTCAGCTTGATGAAGACTGTGAGCCAAGCGTTGAATATCAAAGGAGGTTATCCTCCCATGCAAGAGGTTGTCAAGGTTGAGATAATCAAGTGGTTGGATGCCGGGGTTGTGTACCCCATTTTGGATAGCTCATGGGTGAGTCCGGTTCAATGCGTGCCAAAAAAAGGCGGGATCACTGTGGTTGCGAATGATAATAATGAGTTGATTCCCACTCGCAAGGTTACCGGATGACGTGTTTGCATGGATTATCGGAAGCCGAATAAGTGGACCAAAAAGGACCACTTCCCAATGCCATTCATGGACCAAATGCTTGATAGGCTTGCGGGTAGAGATTATTATTGCTTCCTTGATGGGTATTCCGGATACAACCAAATCACCATTGCCCCCGAGGACCAAGAGAAAACTACCTCCACTTGTCCTTATGGGACTTTTGCTTTCAAGAGAATGCCTTTTGGGTTATGCAATGCACCCGCAACATTTCAACGTTGCATGATGTTTATTTTCTCCGATATGGTTGAGGAGTCCATTGAAATCTTCATGGATGACTTTTCCGTAGTTGGGGATTCCTTTGATGAATGCTTGCAGAATCTTGCCCAACTATTGAAACGATGTGAAGAGACAAATTTGGTTCTAAATTGGGAGAAGTGCCTCTTCATGGTTAGAGAAGGCATCGTCTTGGGGCACAAGATTTCGGAAAAGGGGGTTGAAGTCGATCAAGTCAAAATTGAGGTTATTGTTAAGCTTCCCCCTCCAATTTCCGTTAAAGGTGTTCGTAGCTTCCTTGGGCATGCTGGGTTTTATAGAAGATTTGTCAAGGATTTCTCGAAAATAGCCAACCCTCTATGCAAGTTGTTGGAGAAGGAGTCGAAGTTTGTATTTGACGATGCTTGTTTGAAGGCATTTGAGGCTTTGAAAGAGAGACTCACATCGACTCCTATCATCATTGCCCCGGACTGGTCTCAACCCTTTGAGCTGATGTGTGATGCAAGTGGCTTTTCCATGGGGGCTGTTCTTGGCCAGAAGCGTGATAAGATTTTTCACCCAATTTACTACGCAAGCAAGACTCTGAACAGTGCCCAAATGAATTACACTGTCACAGAACAAGAGTTGCTAGCTATTGTGTTTGCCTTCGAGAAGTTCCAGGCTTATTTGTTGGGCACCCATGTGATTGTTCACACCGATCACGCAGCCTTACGTTACCTCATGACAAAGAAAGATGCAAAACCGAGGTTGATACGTTGGGTCCTTCTCTTGCAAGAGTTTGACTTTGAAGTCAAAGATAGAAAGGGGTGTGAAAATCAAGTGGCAGACCACTTGTCTCGTCTTGAAGAGGGTGGGCGTCCATTGGATGGCCTAGAAATCAATGAGTCATTTCCGGATGAGCAAGTAATGGCAGGGTCACATGACATGATCCCTTGGTATGCCGATTTTGCTAACTTCCATGCTAGTGACATTATGCCGGTGGATTTGAATTTCCACCAAAAGAAGAAGTTTTTGAGTGATGCCCGAAAATTCTATTGGGACGAGCCATATCTATTCAGGGTTTGCGCCGACAATATCATAAGGAGGTGCATACCCGAAGTAGAAATGATGCTCATCATCGAAGCTTGTCACTCATCACCGATTGGTGGACACCATAGTAGTGCAAAAACGGCGGCTAAGGTTCTGCAAAGTGGTTTTTATTGGCCTACAATCTATCAAGATGCACATGATTTTGTGAAAGCTTGTGATCAATGTCAAAGGCATGGAGGCATCTCGAGGAGGCATGAGCTACCGATGACCCCGATTCTTGAGGTCGAATTGTTTGATGTATGGAGCATTGATTTTATGGGTCCATTTGTAAGCTCCTACAGCAACAAGTACATTCTGGTAGCAGTAGACTACGTGTCCAAATGGGTGGAAGCCATCGCGCTCCCCAACAATGAAGGAAGAAGTGTCACTGCATTCTTGAAAAGGTATGTTTTCTCAAGGTTTGGAACTCCAAGGGCAATCATTAGTGACGGGGGCTCTCATTTCTGCAATCGATCATTCAAGACTCTTCTAGAGAAGTATGGAGTCAAGCATAACGTTGCCACCCCGTATCATCCCCAAACAAGTGGCCAAGTTGAAGTTTCAAATAGAGAGATCAATAGCATACTTTCCAAAACAGTGAATGCTAACCGGACTGATTGGTCAAAGAAATTGGATGATGCTCTATGGGCATACCGAACAGCCTACAAGACCCCAATTGGCATGTCTCCATATCAATTGGTATTTGGAAAAGCTTGTCATCTTTCGGTGGAACTAGAACATAAGGCATTGTGGGCCTTGAAAAAGTTGAATCTAGAATGGGGTGATGCCTCAAACTTGAGGTTGGAGCAGATTAACGAGCTCGATGAATTTCGACTTAAAGCATATGCGAGCTCTGCACTCTACAAGGCCCGCATGAAACACTTCCATGATAAAAAGATCTTGTCAAGAGAATTTAGCCACGGGGATCGTGTATTGTTGTTTAATTCAAGGCTTAGGTTGTTTCCTGGAAAATTGAAATCCAAATGGTCCGGCACCTTTGAAGTGACACAAGTGTACTCGCATGGAGCGATCGAAATCGCTTGTCCGAATGAAGATCGCATCAAGGTGAATGGACAGCGGGTTAAGCAGTATTTAGGCCTCCCGAATGAGTTGGAGACAAAGAGTATTGAGGAGATCTACCTCAATGAACCATGAAGGAAAAGTCACCACGTCGTGCCGCGACGTAAAAATCAAGCGCTTCTTTGGAGGCAACCCAAGTTTGTATTTTTATGTTTTGATTGTTTTTTATTTCTGATGTACATGTACGTTGTTATGTGTTTGTTTTGTTGTTTCAGTGATTGGGAAGATATGGGATTTATACAAGGATTGATCAAGGGAACATGCCCAAGTAAAAAAAAAAAAAAACTTTGTGGTGTCATTGCACCTTCGCATATTCAACATGCTAAACCGCAGGTTCAACATGCTAAACCGCATGTTCAACATGCTAAACCGCATATGTAGTCGCAAGTGCCGCCACAAAAATTTCGAAATTAGTCACGCTCTGTCACAACATGCGTTTGTACTGCAGTCCCGCAAGCACAACATGCGGGACGCATAATTGGCCGTAAATCATGCCAAAGGTAAGTGAGGTGCGGGTCTGACCCGACCCGACCCTTTTCAATTCTTTTAAAATTAAATGATTCCCACGTATGCCTATTAGTTTCAATTCTCCCTCTCCACCGTTTCATCTCCTTCTCTCTCTCTCTTCCAACTGCTCTTATTGCAAATCAACAACTGAAAATCCCCTTTAATTGTGTGCATCTAAAGATTGACTGGGGGACAAAGCATCCATTTCTTCATCTTCTGTGGAATTCAGGTACAGACTCCTTTGACCCTGATGATAGGTGGTAAGAATTGGATACTATTGCTAAAAAAATTTTATGCTAAATACACTCTAATGACCCTATGAAATCAGTGATTGATGTCTATCTTGCTGTGTTCCTAAATATTTCTTGCTTTGTTCCGACATTTGAAATCAATGATTGATGGATATTTTTTTTCAGTGTCAGATACGTATGTGGTGTGTTACCCGAGAATGAAGGATTTCTCGTTTACCTGTTGGGTCGATGTTAGGAGGGAACCAAAATAATTTAGAATAGTCGCTTGTGTTGATATTGCCTATTTCATGCTTGAGAAAATGTCCCAAAGATCTTAATTGCTTATTCCGTATTTTTATTCCTGGTCTAATTCATCGCTTTTCTCAATGATAGACGGTGTGACAACCCTCTTAAGGGAATAAGTTCCGAGGTTGGATGTGGAATGGGTGAACAGGTGTGAATTAGAGGGACAAATCATAAGTGTCACACTTTGCGTTACAAAGTGAGACTCGCATGTCAAACATGCGGAGTCACAGTTTTATCGCAAAGTGTGACAGAAGGTGCACCAAAATTGGGACATGAATGTCACACTTTGCGGTTCAACATGAGACTCGCATGTCAGTCATGCGAAATCGCATGTTGTAACGCAAAGTGTGACAGCAATGCATATACAAACTTCAATTCTTTGTCACGTTTTGCGATGATCATATGCGTGCCGCATGTTGAACATGCGGAACGCATGTTGAACTCGCAGATGGTGTCATAAAAAAAAATAATTCATTTGTTGGTTTTACTTCTGCTTGGCTTATACTTTGCATTTATAGTATTCCATGTGTGGTTGCAGGATGGCAAGGACTAATCGAGCAAAGGACACCCCTCCTGTAGCGGAGAAGCAAGCAGCCGGTACGCGAAAGCGAAAGGCCCCAGATACCAACGTCCCTCAGTCTGAAGAGGGGACGTCTACAGCTCAGGGTGCACCACGGGCCTCTCAACCGGCTAGCGCCACAACAGGGGAACCGGAGAGTGATGTCGATATGGCAAGGAGGCAAAGAAAGGCCGAACATGAAATCCGATTTGCTATTGAGGGGTCCAAAGCACTGTACTATGCTTGGTGCAAGGTTAAGGAGGATGGTAACCTCACCAGGGGTTTCCATGAGGAGAAACAAGTGAGCCGCAATGGGCTACGGGCATCATATCCCGGATTGGTACAAAAACTGGAAGCCCAACGGTGGGAATCGTTCATGAACCTTCCTGGAGACTACTGTCAGACGTTAGTAAGGGAGTTTTATGCCAATTATGGGGCCCTGTTGAACAGCAAACGAGTGCGTTGGCAACCCAAAAAATCAATGATCACATTAATTGGGTGCCGGTGAGGGGTGTTGAGGTGGACTGCTCCGCTGAGGAAATAAATTCGTACATTTGTGGACACCGGGAAGATGAATTGAGGGGGGAATGGCCACCTTCCTATTTTGAATACACTCGAAGAAAGGAAGTTCCAGCTGATTATCGTGAGTGGGCAGCGTCAGTGATTTCGACTGGGACACCGGCCTGGATAGACCCAGCAGTTAGCATCCACAAGAGTACCCTCAGCCTTCAAGCTAAGTTATGGTTGTCCATCGTATCCTCCAGAATCATGCCTTCCAAGAATGATACTATGCTTTCCATCGACAAGGCAGTTCTAATCGCCTCTCTCATGTCAGGGTATCCGGTGAACTTGGGAGAGATCATCCAGCACGAGATTAAGGAACAGGCTCATCATTAAAACACATCTTTCCCCTTTCCTTGCATGATCACTGCCTTTTGTCGGAAAGCTGGGGTCACTCAGTTCGAAAGGATTGATATACCCTTGATAGCGGATCAAACGATTGACATCACCAGACTTGAACCCGGGGCCAGACGGAGGAAAGAGGCTGAGCACCCGCGGGAATCAGTTACCGAGTTAGACCCACACATTATGGACACTTCGCGTCCGAGCCCAACTGTTCCTGCCGCCCCCTCGGGTCCTGAGCTTTCAGGTGAGCCAGCAGCAGCCACAGACACAGCCCCCTCCACTTCCAGGGCCACTCCCTCAGCTTCATCAATGGGGGCTACTATTCCTAGGAAAGGCATGCGTCTGATCCGTCTTGCGGACGCTAAGGTAAATAAATTGGTGACTGAGCTGCCTGGGTTCATCAAGGATGCCATTGAGCTGGCATTGGCTCCACGGGTTGCAGCCCTTGAAGAGGTCAAAAGAGAACAACAGAAATTAAATGATCGGTTGCAGTCGATCGAGCTTCACTTACAGCGAGTCGAGGGTGGTCGTGCGGAGGACTTACCCTCCATCCGAGCTAATCTGGAACAGGCCCGTGCATCAAGTTAGGAGTTTGATCCATCCCACATTGGCCCTATCTTACCCTCAGCGGCAGAGCGTTTCTCCAAAAGGCCCGCTGAGCCGCAGGACGACCTTGCTTCCGAGGAGGATGAAGAAGAGGCCGAAGAAGAAGATGCGGGTGAGTATGCAGATGATGATGAGAATCAGCGGTTGGATAGAGCTCGCAAGGAATCCTTGGCGGCTGGAGTTGATAGAGAAGATGTAGACACCATGGTGGGGGTACAGAGGTCAATAGAGGAGTAACTTGAGATCGTAGGCACAGACGATGATCCCACACAGGCCAGTGGGATTGGCACCTCCGACCCCATTCAGGAGACTTTGAGCGGATCGCCTGACCTCACACTACCATTGGAAATAATCCCGGCTGTCCCGAGTCTTGCTCCCCCGGCTGCTCGTCCGGACGCTTAAGGCGTCTCAGTGAGCTTCCTACCTCCTGATTTTGTGTAGTAGATGCCTATGGGGACATAGCATGTATTTTTGTTGGGGGTGGGAGCATATGTTTTTGTTGGGGGTGCTGTTATCGTTATGTTTTATTTTTAACTTTTGGGTTAAAGTAGTATAAAGCAACTCGACTTGTATAGTGACAGTTTAATCAGTGCTATCTGTGTGAGTTTTTTATCATTCGTGTCTTGTACATAATTGTGATCTAGAACTTGCCCGGAAAGTATATCAAGGCGAAATCCTAAACGACACCTTGCTTGAAAAGGGATGTTAGGCTTTCTTTGGATTGTCACTAAAACCTTAAAATTGCCTACCCGATGCATATTTTCCCTAGTCAACCTCTTTGGGCCTTTAACCTTTTTTTTGACAACCAAGTTACAAGCCTTAACCTTTTATTTCTTTTGATCTATCTATTGGAATCCTACCTCCCGGAGTACTTGGAAAGTGTAAACACAGTCTAAAAGTCTAAGTTTGGCGGTGATGGTTAAAAAAATTTGTAATGTGAAAGTCGGTTAAAAGGTGAAAGGGTTATCTAAAAATATTTAAATATATATATATATATATATATATATATAGAAAAGAGAAGTTTTGAATAAAGGAAAGACTAATGGGTGAAATGAACAAATGAAGAAAAAAGGGTGGAAATTGATTGAAATGTGTCGTGCTCCGAGAGGTTTTTGAGTCACTCGTACCCAAACTGTGTCCTATCCTAACCAAAAGCCCACAATACTACCCGCAAGTCCTAACTGATTTCGAATGAGGTGTGTTTACATTAGTGGAGAAATACTTGAAGGGCAAGCCTATGGCATCGTATTTGTGTGCTTGTACACATTCTTGGAGTGTGAGTTGTTCTCTTCTCTTTCGTCTGTCGTCCCATTTATTCTGGTGAATATTTGCATTCCGGGACTTTCGTTGGTCTTTTGTGAGGGCATGTGGATTACAAAACTTGATAAAAGAATTTCTTCCCGACTTAGCATTCAAGGACAATCCCTTAAAGCGAAACACATTGCACCACCTAATGAAACGTTTGGGTTTCACTCAACGTCCCGAATACATGCTTGTAACTTAACACTATCACCATCGCAGCCAATGTTGTTTTTGAAATGCTTGAACGCCTGTTTTGTGTCTCGGTTTTGTTTTAGTTGCTTGAGGACAAGCAAAAGTTTAAGCTAGGCCGTGTAATTACGGGATATTCGATGCTAATCTCTTAAGCTTTTGTAAATCTTCAAGCACTTTTGGTGTTACTTTTCGTGTGTTTATGTCATTTTGTAGGAAAAGATAGTTGGAAAGCATAACGGAACAAAATAAAGCAAAATAGGACAAGAACACACTGCACAACATGTGAATCGCATGTCATGCCTGCGGTTCCACAATCATACCGCAAAGAGTGACAGAACTCTGAAGAAGAGAAATGAAAAGTTGCACCATGTGCGAGTCCAACATGCGGCTCGCATGTTCAACATGCGGCACAACAGTTCTCACACAAAGTGTGCCAGAGAACTCTGAAGAAGAGAAATGAAAAGTTGCGCCATATGCGAGTCCAACATGCGGTACAACAATACTACCGCAAAGTGCGCCAGTACTCTGGAAAGCTTGAAGGCAAAAGCACAACGTGCGGCGGCTGAGCACGACATGCGTCTCGCATGTCTGTCCTGCGGCACACTATGAGAGACGCATGTTGCATCTGCATGGGTACTTTTGTCTAAACTTTATGCACATTTATGGGAGATATAAATACCTAACTAGGGTTCTGACAAGGACATTCTCTGCACTTGATATTTTCTTTTTGTAAGAAACATTTATACCTGGTTGTTGAAGCTTTGAAGGATAATCTTTCACTCTATTTGGAGTTGTTTTCACAACAAGCTTTGTAAGCATTATGACTACATTACCTATCTTTATTTCTTATTTAATGCAAATGTCTAGCTAATCTCACTAGCTAAGGTTGTGGGACCAAATGTGTTAGTAATGTGATTGGGTTTCATATTCACTCATCATTTGTATGTTGACGATGCATTCTATCTGCTCTTCGTACCTTAACATCTTTTGATGGTTGCAAACATCAATTGCGCCTAATCACTGTTGACACCCAATTTTGTCCCTCATTTATTTTAATTTACTCGGGGTTCTAAATTTACTGACGAGCTAAATACTTTATTTTCACTATTTTTTAAAATTATTATTGCTACTACTATTAATACCACTGCTGTTATTTTTCAACACTACGAGCATTACTTTACCACAAATTTTAAATGATTCGTCATCATTTCATTTTTTCGGGTTTGGACTCGCTAAATTAATTATAGAACAACACTTTGTTAAATCCTTATTTTTTTTTTAAAATATTAATTATTAATTGTCTTCATATAGTATATATTTTACTAGTTGTTAAATTAGAAGCTCAACAATAATAAAATAGAGGAGAAAGGATCAACAATTTTCACCTCATAAAAAATTGCTCGGAAGTATATCAATATTGGACTCATTTTGAAGCTCGTATTTTAAAATGACGTATTATAATTTTTATTTTTTGTCAAAATATTATTTTACAAGGGACCAATTCTTGATAATTCTATTTACCTTTTTTCCCTATTCCATAAAAAATAAAATAAAAAATTCAAAAATCATTTTCAAAGTTTCCATCTGTGTCTTTCTCCTTTGCCTTTTTTTTGGGGTTCCACACGCAACTTTCCATTTTTTATTTCTTCCTTCTTTTCTTTTTGGGGCTCCACATGTTTTCTCTTTTTGACTTCATACCATATTTTCCCTAAATTGCTCCATCTCCCTTCTCTTTCTCCTGCAAACCAGCCGCCTCCCTCATCTCCTTTGTCCTCTCTCCTTCTCTCCGTCCCTCACCTGCGCTCCCTTTCCCCGATTTTCCTCCACTCTCATTCGTCGCTGTCCCCCACTCGCTACACCCCGCTCCTCTTCTTCTTCCATCTAAAACCCTAATCACAATCCTATAAAAAGAGGGGAACGAGGAGAAGCCAGGAGGACGAAATACCTCTCATTTAAGCTATTTTTCTACTTTTGCTAAAAAAAAACATTAGCATTTTATATCTTTCAATCTCTGTCCGTTTCTATTTTGTAAAAGGAGAGTAGATCTGAGACTTGACGCCCCGTTCACTGTGCTCACAAGAGGTCAGCCTTTATTTTTTTTTCCCCTTAATTTCATTTCTCTTTTAGTTGTTACAATATGAAATCTGAACTTGTCTTGTGGTTGTCCATTTTAATGAAATCATGTGTTTCTTAATATTAGAAACCATATCAATAAATAGTTTCTATACTTCTGTCTTTGATAAAAGTAATCATATTTTTCTTTTTCAAAAGAAGCTTGAGTTATAATTTTCTTAATGAAATCTATCGCCTGTGTCCGACACTATAGTTGACATCGTAAGTACATGTAGTATGTTATGAATATTTGATTCTGAATGGGAAGATTGCTTTGTCATATAGTAAATTTTGTTTTAGTTATGTTAGATTCTGAATAGGTATATTATTTAGTATCATATATTACGAATATTTGATTCTGAATAGAAATATTATTTAGTACTTTTAAAAAATGAGGTACATAATTATGTTGCAAGATCTGTGTACACGTGGTGGGAGTTTTTATTAATGAGCTACGGATATATGCAAGTTCAGTGATTTTTTTAAATCATCGTGTCTAAAGCTGAGATTTTTTTTTTTTATTTTTGTATTTCTCTATCCATCAGTTTCGTTATATAAATCAGAATAGATTTTTTTTTATTATTATTTTTTTCTAATTTCCATTTCCTTTTTTTTTTTTCGCATGTACACCGGAGCCGAAGAGTTTGACTTCGAAACTCAAGGACACCGCTTATGGAGTCCACATATCTGCGCGAATTTTTCTTGTCTCTCAAATATCAATTTACAGAGGGGATTTTGTCCTCCCATTAAAGCCGAATGTGCTACTTAATCGTCCCTCTTTTCTCTGGTTGCTTTGCTTACTTATGATGGTGAATGATTTTATTTTCATTTATGTATTTACCGTTAAAAGTAAGATTGTTATACAATTAATTAATGACTAAGCCTTAAGTAATTATTTAAAGTCCTTGCCTTATAACATTTTTTTAGGATTAATAATTCAATAACTTTAGGATATTGAACATTGATTTTGAGTGGTAATTTGGTTTCAAGCTAAAAAAAAAATAGTAACTTTTTTTAAAAAAATAAACCACTCTAGTTTGTAAGTGATTCTACTACAATCAGAGTCGTTTTCTTCTTTACGTTTAGTATAGTTAAGCTAACTATTAAGAATTGTTTTTCAATTCTAAACTCACTTTTTTTTCAACTTTGAATCCAAACTTTTCCCATTAACTAATTTTGACTTTATATAGTCTATTAAAAGGGTCTAAAGTTTGCCTTGTTTTGCAATAGGACATTCTCAAACTTTGGTACATTTTGGTCCCAAACATTCTTTTAAAAATCAAGTCTTAAATCAGAAGTTCAGTTGTCCAAATGCTATGCAGTTTTAATATATAAGTTTTTTTTTCACGAAATGCATTAGCATTTGTATTTTAACGACCTCCTAAAGCCTAATTAATTCATCTAAGTCCTGTCGGTTAACCATTGTTAATGGGTCTTAAAGGGTGCCTAATACCTTCCTTTTAGACTAATTGAACCCTTACCTAGAATCTCAAGTTTCGCAGTCCTCAAACAGAGTTAACTTTAAACATAACTTTAATAAACCTTAGGTGTCCTAATTCACCATAAATAATTAGGTGGCGACTCCTTTAAAACAAGCATATTTAGGAATCTCCAATACGTCATACTTCTAATTTAACCCTCCGGGGTTAAAAAATGGGGTGTGACAATCACTTTCACCTTGCTTGAGAAAGAAGGTGGAAGTTAGGAAAAGGGTTAGATAGCAAGGATCTGGGGTCAATACACCTATCTAATAGCCTGAGCTAGAGATAGGATGGCTAACTTGTAGCGTATTGGATGTGTTTATGGTTCACATTCTAAGGCTTGAGAAAGCTTAGTAATGATATTTATTAATTTGGTCGAAGGACTTTTAATAAACTTAAGCAATCCATCGTTAATCGCATCACAACATTCAAAGAGGTTAAATTGATACCCTCTCGCATTGCTTCCCATTGGAACTGCAACCTTAGCCCCTCTCTCTAATAGTTTACATCTTATTACAATACCATTTAATTGTCAGAAATCAAACATCAAACCTAATATCATTATATCCCCTTACCCTCGAAGTTTAGACTAATAGTCGAGTGTTACACGTGATAAGTCTGTTTCTTCACTGTATTCTCTGTGGGATTCGATCCCAACCTTGTTGGGTTCTATATTTGACAACGACCGCTTACTCCTGATAATAAAGGTGTAATTTGGGCGTATCACTGCCTCATTCCATTTAACACAGTCAAGTATCCCCAGACCCCCTTCTTGTTTGGCTCGACACACCAAGTCCCATGCCACTAGTGGAGTTTTGTTTGTGGCGGTCTTGCCATCCCATAGGAAGTTGCGGCATAGTGCCGTTATTCCTTTGAGCACTTGCTTGGGGAGAATAAATATTGAGGACCAATAGCTGTGTATATGCATTAGTACTGAATTTATCAATAAAGCTTTGCCAGCGTATGAGAGGTGCCTAGTGCCCCAACATTTTATTTTTGCTGCCATCTTGTCCAACAACATTTCGCAGTCGAGTTTAGATAGCTTTTTTTATGAGATTGGAAATCCAAGGTAACGGAAGGGGAGGGTCCCTTTTTGATACCCTGTCAATTCTACCAGGTCTGCTAGGCTTTGGTGTGGCATATTGGCACGGAAAATGCTTGATTTGCTTGCATTGGTGCATAATCCAGAGGTGTTGGAGAACGTTTTCAGCCCTCTAAGCATTAGTAGCACCGATTGGAAATCCCCTTTGCTAAACATTACTACATCATCGGCAAAACAAAGGTGGTTTAGCTTCATACTCTTACATTTTGTGTGGAATCCGAAACCTTCCTGCTCAGCTACTATGTTCATTATCCTTGTGAAGTATTCCATACAAATGACAAAAAGTAGAGGCGAGATTGGGTCTCCCTGTCTTAATCCCTTTTTTCCTTGTATTTCCCCATAGAGTCCACCATTGATTGCTATTGTGTATTGGACCGAGGTTAGGCAGTTCATAATCCATTTTATGCATTTTTGTGGGAATTCTAGAGCATGCAGCATTTCTTTTACAAATCCCCATTCAACAGTGTCATATGCCTTCTTGAGATCAATCTTGATCAAGCAGCTGTTGGTGGTCTGTTTTCTATTATATAATCTAATGAGGTCCTGGCATATCAGTATGTTTTGGACAATTGTTCAGCCTGCCACAAAGGCACTCTGATTTGCTGAGATGATGCTTAGGAGGACTAGTTTCAATCTGTTTGAGAGTACCTTTGATATTACTTTGTAAGTTGTATTACAACAGGATATGGGCCTGTAGTCACCAACAGTTTCTGCATGTTCCGATTTTGGTATAAGAGTTAATACAGTGTTATTCCACACCTTGAGTATTTTCCCTGTTTCAAAAACCTCTTTCACCCCTGCTATGAGATCTGTGCCTACTAAGTCCCAGCAGTCCTTAAAAAATTGGCTCCCATAGCCATCTGGTCCTGGTGCCTTGTCACCTGCTATACCCCATAAGGCCTTTTTTACCTCGGACCCTGTTACCTCCCCTATTAGCATCTCTTTGTGATCTGCTCCAAGGACAGGCCCTTTTTTAACTGTGGCACTGCACACATGAGTTCTTTCAGCGTTTGAAGTACCTAATAGAGCAGTATAGAAGTCTAGAAATGCCTTAGCTACCCCGAGAGGGTCCGTCACAATCAGCCCACTGCTGTCTCTTATGTTGAACACTCTATTTTTATTCCTTCTTACTTTTAGCATATTATGGTAAAATGTTGTATTTAGATCCCCTTCTGTCAGCCAATGGAGCTTACTTTTCTGTTTAAGGAATTGAATCCTTGCTTGATGTAATTTGTGGTATGTTGCCGCTAGCAGTATCTCTGTTCGAATTAATTCTGCATTTGTAGGATTATGCTGCAGTGCAGTTTGGCATTCCTCCAGCTCTGTTTTTGCTTTGTCTGCCTTGATTTCCACCTCATTGAAGTGTCTCTTGTTTATGCTTCGGAGGGTACCTTTCAATCTATTTAGTTTGCCCACCAGCTGGAACATTTTAGTTCCATCAATGCTTTTCGTCCAGTTCTCCCTTACTTTTTGTTGAAAGTCCGAGGCTTGACTCCACATATTAAAGTAGTATAATCTTGGTTTTATTCTTTGGGTGCCATCTTCCCAGTTTAGCATTGTTGGGCAGTGATCCATAAGTCCTTCATTCCCAAAGTGAACCTCAGAGCTCGGTAGTGTAGTGAGCTAGTCTCCATTAACTAGGACTCTATCTATTCTACTATAGACCCTTTTATCATCCCTTTGTTTGTTGTTCCAGGTGTAAAAAACACCTGATGACCTCAGTTCAACCAAGGAGCAGACATCCACACATTTTTTAAAATCCCTGATTTCAGCTGCTGTGCAGGACGTCCCAATCTTTCATCTTTTTTTAGTACGCAGTTAAAGTCCCCCATAACAGCCCAGGCCCCTCGTACTGAGCCCTGAATTTGCTCTAGGTCTTGCCATAGATCTCTACGTAACGGCTGGTCATTAAAACCATACACAATTGTTATACTAAACTTGTTTCTTGTACCCCTATGCTCCACTTCACAGTGTATTAGTTGAGCCGTTGTCTTTAGAATGTTTACATTAAATATTAGATGTTTCCACAGTATCAAAATCCTCCCCCCTGGGTGATGGGACAAATTCGAGCTAAAAGCCCATCCAGTACAAAGATTAAGAGCTGCTTGAGTAGCTTTTGCTCTCTTAATCAGTCTCTAGGAGCCCAAACAGACCGGCATTCATCTTTTTTCTCCTTTTTTTGACCTTTTCTCTAATTTTTCTCAATTATTTCATTTTTGAAAGTCATCTCCATAACTCGTACCTATTCATTTTACATAAATTATATTCTTAATTAATATTAGTAGTATCCATAACCCCCAAACTTTTCATGTTCATAACCCCCAATCATTCAATATGCAAGTTTATGACACCTTAAAGTCACACTAATATCTATACAAATAAATTTGTCTTGAGCAATGTTGGTTATCCTCAATTTTTTAAGTGCAACAGTCACTACCGATTGTGTGCATTTGTTTGGGTTCTTGATGATATGAATGGAGGAACTCTTTAAAAAGTAATTTTGGTTTATCTCATTGCTTCTTCTTTTTTCTTCTAAGAAAATTTGATTATGTTACGTTGACAACATATATAGTCTTTCTTTCCTTTTTCATTATGTTATGTTGATAATATAGTCCTTCTTATGTTTTTTTGAAGAATTTGATTATGCTATATTGTGTCTCTAAGGCAGGGTGTTTTCATAATTGAAGCAGAAAAAAGAAGTCCAACATATACATGCATGCGAGATGTTGCTTAAAAAAGTACGTATATATCCTTCCGTAGTCATGTAGATCAACTTTTAATAAGCCTAATGATAGAACATGAGAATGTAAAAATTGTTTTTAATTTTTAGAATGAAGTTTAATTCATAGGAAAGTTGTTTATTGATATGTAAAGAGACGGTCTTTAAGTTTTTAATTTTTTTGTCGTAATAGTTAAAACTTAAAAGTCCTCAAGTTTTCCAGACTTTCATAAATTATTACTACTTTTAAT